>NC_139023.1:118011599-118252345 GCF_964662115.1 Mustela nivalis
CAATGAAGAAAGTAAACACTCCAAGAAATTTTTAGTGGTATATAAAGTTATTGAAGAAAGATGTTTTAAAAGAATTAACACTCCTCAAATCAAAGCTTATTATAATCTTATAGTATTACTATAATCTTATTTAACATTGTATTCTTGGCCTTTATGTTGTTAGGCAGTTGTTTGTTAATGGAGTTAGTTTGATGTGATTCATAGCTAATATTAAAAGTCAAGACTTTAAAACATGCATGGATGAAGAGGATGTGATGCATACACATATACATATACATACATGTATACATATATATAATGGATTACTATTCATCCATGAATAAGAATGTAGCCTTGCCATTTGCAATGATGTAGATGGAGCTAGAGAGTATTACGCTAATGAAATAAGTTAGAGAAAGACAGTACCACATGATTTCACTCATATGTGGAATTTAAGAAATAAAACAAACAAGCAAAGGGAAAAAAAGAGAGAGGGGCAAACCAAGAGACAAACTCTTAACTACAGAGAACAAACTGATGGTTACCAGCGGTGAGGGAGGTAGGAGGATGGGCTATATAAGCAATGGAGATTAAGGGGGGCACTTGTGATGAACACTTTTCACTGAAAGAAATGAATCACTGTATTGTATACCTGAAGCTCTTATTACCTTTATGTTAACTAATTGGAATTCAAATTAAAACTTAAGATAATTCACAGATTCCAAAACAAAATACTAGAAGAAGAAAATGAGTTTATATAAAGAATAAAAATTTAAAAATAAACACAACCCAGATTCACGCTGCCTTATTACTAAAACAAAGTGACTAAAGAAGAATATGTTTTTTTCATCAAATTTGTAAATTCCACTGTTCCAGTAAACTTTTGGGACTGCTAGAATCCACCCCAAAACAGTCTCTAAACTAATTGTGTCAAATAACCCACAAACACCATGCTCTTTATTTTTTCACATTTATGCTTTATTCCAACAGACTAAACCTTTCAGGGGAGAAAGAGGAAAGATTCTTAGACTAGAACATACAATTAGGGTTCTGTACTGTCATATTACACATGAAAAACCCATCAAATCGATGGTAGTTCATTAGTGGTGAGGTCATAATTAAAGATCCAAACTCTCAACTCATTGAACTTCTGTATTTTCTCCTACAAAGCCCTTTCTTTATTAGATACTTTATTTAAGGATATCCTGTTACAGTGAATTAAAAGGAAAACAGGTCAGTCTATTAATGGGCATTAAGCATCAAATGTCTTTTTGAATAGAAAATTAGCAATGATTTTTTTAAAAAGATTTTATTTATTTATCTGCAGAGAGAGAGAGAGAGAGAGAGAGAGCGAGAGCGAGTGAGCACAGGCAGGCAAAGTGGCAGCAGAGGCAGAGGGAGAAGCAGGCTCCCTGCCGAGCAAGGAGCCCTATTCGGGACTTGATCCCAGGACGCTGGGATCATGACCTGAGCCGAAGGCAGCCGCCTAACCAACTGAGCCACCCGGGCATCCCAGCAATAATTAAAAAAAAAAAAAAAAAAAAGGGGGCGCCTGGGTGGCTCAGGGGTTAAGCCTCTGCCTTCGGCCAAGGTCATGAGCTCAGGTTCCTGGGATCAAGCCCCGCATCCGGCTCTCTGCTCGGCGGGGAGCCTGCTTCCCCCCTCTCTCTGTCTGCCTCTCTGCCCACTTGTGATCACTCTCTCTGTCAAATAAACAAATAAAAAATCTTTAAAAAAAAAAAAAAGTATTATTAACCTATTAGAATGGCTAAAATGACTGAAAGAAACAAGTGGTGGTGAGAATGTGAAGCAACTGATACACTGATAGAGGGAGATCACAGTATACCTGCTTTGGTTGTTTCTACTAAGATTGAACATAAGCATACTTTTTGACTTAGAAGTTTAACCTCTAAGTAAATGGCCTCCAGAAATAAATGCATATGTTCACTAGAAGGAGTAGTAGAATGTTCACAATAGCCCAAACTTGGAAACTACCCAAATGCCCATCAACAGGAGAGTAATACATTTTGGTACATTCACTTCATGAGATACTGACAGTGAGAATGAATGATATACAGTCGTAGAACAATTCAGATCAGCCTTTGAAGTTGAGAGTAGAAGAGAAAACACACAAAATAATGTACAATGTGTGATTCCATTTACATAATAAACAAAAATAGGCAAAGCCAGTATCTTGTTAGGACTTAAAATAGCAGTTACACTTGACGGTTTTGGTTAATGAATGAAATGGAGCACAGTGTATGTGCTGCTTTTTATATGGGTTACACTTGGGTGTTCAGTTTCTGAAATTTCAGTGACCTCTATACACATGATAATTGTGTATATTATATTTACTTTTTTTTTTAAGATTTTATTTATTTTATCAGAGAGAGAGAGGGAGAGCAAGCGAGCACAGGCAGACAGAATGGCAGACAGAGGCAGAGGAGAAGCAGGCTCCCTGCTGAGCAAGGAGCCCGATGTGGGACTCGATCCCAGGACACTGGGATCATGACCTGAGCCGAAGGCAGCTGCTTAACCAACTGAGCCACCCAGGCGTCCCTTGTGTATATTATATTTAAATAAGTTTTTTAAAGTGAGGCTGAGGTTTAGGAGTGGAAAAAAATGTTAGATTGCCAAATAGAAACATTCCCTAGCATCCTCTCATATGAATATAATTCCTGGGGATTCTATGTATTTAACCTGAATTGACAATGAAATTTTAGGAGGAAATGGGGAAAAAGGAAGTTCTAGAATCTCTTCAGGATAGAAGCCTCCAGCTTATTTAACCACTTTCCTATGGTCACTTTCCATAAATGATGTTTGGAGTATTTATTCTCTGAAGTTTTCAAAACCAAACTCCCAGATATTTTTGGATACCATATATTGTATAAGAAACTGTGCTAGGTAATGTGAGGAGGTGTAAGGAGAGTACAGCACTGCTTCTCCCCAAACCAGAGATGAAACATGGTCTCTAGTCCTCTGGGTCATGAGAAGTTTCAGATTACTTTTGGGAAGATGATAAATGTTCAGAGATTATTGGCAACGTTCTGAGTTTGCATGATTTTATCACAGTTTTAAAGGAGTTCTAATCTTCCTCCATTCCCAACCACTGTCATAGCAAATGAAGAACCTTTGCCAAAAGGTATGCAATCTAATTGGGAAATCCAGTTGGCAAGGCAATTTTGTGATCACTGTACAGCAAACAGTTGTAGTAAATGGATTACCTCAGCTTCGTTGTTGTGTAAGATTACTAAATGGAACTCTGGGTAAAATTCTGTGGGATTTTGTAGGTGGCATTTTCCCTGTACTGGCTTGATATTCTTGTAAGATCTTCCTTATGCTATTAGGGTAAATTATAGTACTGGACATGATACTTTTTAAAACTATCATATCATATCAAACCATATAAAAATGATTTTTATGGTTAAAAAAATCAAACTAATTATTTGTCACATTTTAAGTTCCCACACTATTTTATTTTCAAGATAACAGATGTTTATATATGATCCATTTTTGACTGTCACTGCCCATTCATAAGCAGTACTTAAGAATACCCAAATTTAGAAGGTCCCCAAAGAAGTGGATAGCTATAATTTACTCTCCAGGAAAATATACCTAATTAGCATATTGAGCAAGTGTGTCAGTTATAAACATGTTAGCACAATTTCCACGATATACAGATGAATTTTAACTGTGAACTCTACTAATTTGTAGTACTATAGAGAACTGTGCAGTACTATGTGTAGAATCTGTAGTACTAAAAATGCTATATATATTTAGACATCTTGAGTATTCAGATTTCTATAAGAACACAAATTTTATTATTAGACAAAAAAACATGAAATTTCCATATAATTCCCACATAAGAACATTCCCACATAATTACCACATAAGAACAACCCTACTTTGTGGGTCAAGAAAGACCAATGAATTGCGGTATCATTGTAGAGGATATAAATTAGCTTTTCATATACTACCCACTTAGTAAATTGAGTTTAAATTTAATCCTTTTTAATACAAGTATTGCACTGAGTTTAGGTACTCGTCTTTTACCATCATGTTCTGTCCACCTAAGTATAAATAATACTTTCTTTTCTTTTTAACAGAATTTATAAAGTATAATTATAATTTATTGTAAGTTAATTATAATTACATTATAACGGAGATATTATAATGTAATTATAATTACACTTATAATGGAGACATTTTTGGTTTTGTGTACAGCTTACAGGTTACTTTAATGTCAAATTGCAGTAGTATTTTAAACAAGTCATTTAGTTGATTCTAATTCAATAACATTCCCCTTGTCCAAAATAGAAGACTGTGGGTAGCTGGTAAACTGGCAACGGCTGTTTGCTGAGTCCAGGCTACAGTAGACCAGTTTCCTATTTGTTTTTATGGTGCCTGGTTTGTTATGAAAAATCCTGCAGAAATTCCTTACCTCCTCTTCTTCCTCCTCTTCTGAGCTGTCACCATTTCCATCTTCTTCAGATGAGTCACTACTGCTCTAAAAAAAAAGTGTATATATATGTGAATTCATATATATATGGATATCTATGTACATATTTATGTACACATACTTTCAACACCAAGGAAAATTTCTTGCTGATTGAATTAAGATAAAATACATACAAATATTTACCCTAATGAGAATTACCATCTTGATTGATTTATTAGAACAGTTCTCATATGAATCTGAGAGATAAAAGGAGATTAGAGATATATAAAATAAGGTTAGAAAAAGGCATCTTTAGGTATCAAGATATGAAATGAGATACACAGGAAATATGTTGAAACATTTTGTAGAGCAATGAATCACAGAATTATCTAACTCTTTAAGAACAAGAGGATTATTTGGTTCAATTTATTTTATAGAGAAGGAATCAAGCCCAGAGCAGTTGTGACTTCTCCAGCCCGTTCAAAGCAAGTGAACTAGCACATAGATCATGTTATTCTATTTTCTTTATAAAACATAAAGGAAATGATGATTAGGCTTATTGTAAAATAAATGATTTATTTATTTATAAAAGAACGATTCTTTTAAATAATGAGCTCTTGATGAATTTAAATTAGAATTTGATTTGAAATTAGATTTACACATAATTTTTAGTATCTTTCAGTCTAATTAAAGCTGCTTCATAAAATAAGCCTCTCTCTCTCTATATATGAGATTTTATATATATATGAGGTAAAAATTATATAAAAACTAAATTAATTCACTTACTCATTTAGGAGAGTTATAGAGTATCATCCCTCTAAAGAGCTCAATATTGAATGAGAATATATTAAACCAAGGAGTCTGCATATAAAAATATAAGTTAACAAGCTTCGCTTTTTTTTAAAAGAAAATATAAGTCTAAACACCTGTTATCAGAGACTTTAAGATAGTAGAGGAGATTTTTCATCTTGATAAATTAAATTTTCTTTTTCTTTCTGCAACTACCTCTAATGGTACCAGGTAGATAAATGGGTACCTGACTTAAGATGCTGTTTTCTGCACTACAAATCTTGGCTTTGATTCTGGTGACCTAGTTAAGTTCTGTGAGTCTTAGAAAATATAGCTGCAGAAGAACCTCAGGGTTAGGGATCAGATATGAGGAAATACTCATGTTCCAGTCCTGCCCAGGGCTGTTCTGTAGGGCTCATTCTTCAGTGGCCATGCCATCCACCCAAGAAAAGGGAATGCTTGTCCCCTTGAGCCAAGAATAACCTTGGGTGGAATAGAGAATAATTAGACCTGCTCTTCCACTTCCATGACCTTAATTGTTGTACTTTCCCAGCCTAGAGGGTAAATAAAGCATGATATTACAGTAAACTATTTTTCCTTGTTAGTTAATAGAGAGGACAGTATATTTTTGCAACGTATTTTGTCTCAGTGGGAGTGTTTGAATCTTTTTACAAGCTTCCTGACCCCTAGCCTTCTTGCTGTCCCAACTACATGACTCTTCAATTAGTGTCTGCAGTGAGAACAATTTTAAAGCTTCATGAAATGCCTGGAAGCCTTAACATTTTCTTTTTTCCTTTCTTTTATTTATGCCAATTTGTAACTAAGACATATTTTTCTTCCGGAAGTCAAATACACTTACACACACATATATGTATGTATATGTATTTTACCATTACTCCTTTCAACTTCTGTCATTCCCATTTATTCAATCCCAAAAGATATGTTTCAGGCATTATTTTGAGAATGAGGATGGTAGCAAGAGAGAAAGATGGAAACGTGGACAATTTCCCTATGTCAGAGACTATGATAGATGAGATCAGTACAATGAAAGGAATTTAAAGTTTCTGCCCTCAAAGAATTCACATACAATTCAAACAACATATGCTTCCTGAAAGAAGGCATTTCCTTAATTAAAAATGCTTAGGTTGTTAAGCTTATTTATGCTTCCATTTCTATAGCCAAGCAGATAGATAAGCTATAGGTAGACTGTTTATAGCTTTATAATTGATATGACATATTTCATGGAAGTTGGTATTTTAGAAATGATTATATGTAGGGGTGCCTGGGTGGCTCTATCTGTTAAGTGGCCAATTCTTGATTTCCTCTTGGGTCATGATCTCAGGGTCATGGAATCAATTCCCATGTCGGGCTTCATGTTCAGCAGGAATCAGCTTGAGGATTCTCTTTCTCCCTCTCCCTCTGCCCCTTTCCCTACTTGTGCACATTCTCTCTAAAATAAATAAATAAACCTTAAAAAAATAAAAGAAAAAAGATATTATATGTAAACACAGATTTGTTTGAATAAAACAAAAATTTCAAAGCCAACACAGCATAATGCATTTTGGGGTGACAATCTGAGCACCAAATACTTGATAGATTTAGCAGAATAAATAATACAGAGCTATGGGAAATATATAAGTAGACATATAAGGGGAAAAAATTCTGGAAATCAAGCTTTGTAAAGTAGGAGAATAAATCATCAATACTAGGTCAGACCAGACTGTTGGATTGGGGCATATATTTTATTGAGTATTTTAATTAATTTATTTGACAGAAAGCAGGAGAGCACAAGCAGGGGGAGAGGGAAAATCAGGCTCCCTGCTGAGTAGGGGAGCCCGATTGTGGGGGGGCTCAATCCTAGGACCCTGGGATCATGACCTCAGTGGAAGGCAGACGCTTAATGACTGAGCCACCCAGGCATCCTGCCCACAGATATTTTTAAAATACAACTGTCTTACTAACAAATTATATATTACTTGAAATGAGTTTGTCTGCATATAATTTCTCTAAATATTGTATATTAAAAACCAGAGATTTTTGAACTTTGAATTTATCAGTAATAAAAAATATAACATCTCCTAATATCTTTTCACTATGGCTGTTTTAACTGGATCACATTTATATATCTATAAAAATTTACAGATGGGAATATCTCTATGTGATATTTTAGAAAAATTGTGGAGCTAGCCAGAAATTTAAATTTTTATCATTTCCCTTTAGTTTAAGAAAGAGAACGAGGCAAACATTCAAATGAGCACTGTTTATTTATGGGTCTGAAGTGTACCAAAGAATGGAAGACAATTCTGAAAACCCACAACTCTTGTATCATCTGTGTTCATATTTCTGTGGCCACACACATTCCCCATAATTATTATGGTGCTATAAATACTTTGAGATTATCATTTCCTATCATTGTATGAGTTAGAAATGGGTTAGCCCAACATATGGTAGGATGCTCTGCCAAGCCACTATGCTGAGGCATCGTTTTCAGCATCTTGACTGCTTTTAGCATCTCAGGAGTCCCAGGTCAAATGGTGCATAATTGGTGCCCTGAACCCAAACTGTATAGTAGTAAAAATAGCACAGTTCTGGTTTGTTGAGTATTTTAAATCAACACCACACCCTCAAGTTTTCAAAGGCTTTCTTCACTAGTAACCTAGTAAAAACACAAATTCTTATTTTTAGTGTTTGTTATTTTCTTTTTTTTGTTTACAAATTTTAAGGATGTTTTGTTTTTCTCACAGACACTCTCATAATTCACTTCATGAATTTCTCTCTCTCCTCTACAATTCCTGAGCCACACTTCTGTTATCGTGACCAACACAGGTCAGAGGTTCAGAGAATCCTCAGCAATCACCACTGATTATCAGCAATGTTTTTAAAAATGGTCTCTCCAAATGAAACAAGATGGGATTGGGAGGGAGACAAACCATAAGTGACTCTTAATCTCACAAAACAAACTGAGGGTTGCTGGGGGGAGGGGGTTTGAGAGAAGGGGGTAGGATTATGGACATTGGGGAGGGTATGTGCTTTGGTGAGTGCTGTGAAGTGTGTAAACCTGGTGATTCATAGACCTGTACCCCTGGGGATAAAAATATATGTTTATAAAAAATTAAAAATTAAAAAAAAATGGTCTCTGCTATTTATGAAGTTAGTCTTTAACTTACCAGTTAAAGGGCTCTAAATTATTGGATGTTAACAGCTGTATGACAGTATTGTCTCAACTATAACATGACAGTGACCTCATCACTGACTTAATTGTCAACAATAGATAAAGTGTTCATTTCATCAATGTGTTAACCAGAATACCTGGACTCTGTACCAAGATGTTTGCTTTTATTATATCATTCTAGATTGGGCCCAAATGATATGTATATCTCTGCTTTAAAAGAGAACTTAGGAATAAATTTTATTGTATTGTATTAAAAACAAACTTTTTATAATAAGTAAATCTTTCTGGCTGACCTTCAGTGAGAATTGAATTTAGTTGTTTTATAGTTAAATTTGATCCCCTTTAAATTGTAATGGGTGGGAAAGAAAATTATTTTTTATGCTTACCTGAGCTAGAAATCGTTTTAGAGGAGGATAAAAGTAGGCATGCTTGTAAAGAGAATATCGTGGCCGGTACTTAAAGACCTGCATAACCAAAATAAATGACATATTCATGTTTAATGTATAATAAATCTAGAGGAAGAATATAGTCAGACCAAGAATGTATGCTAAACATAATTACCCCATTTTCTTCAGAATCCTGTAATTTGGCTCTTCGATGCAAATTTTTCATCTGTTTGAAAGAACATTTAATTATTACATACTCTATCTTTTACATAAAAAGGCAAAAAAAGGAAATAACTATAGGTTTTTAATATAGAACTTACTGAGAAAGCACAGGCCATTCCCAAAATGCTGAGCAAAATTAATGCAGTCTTCATTTTGGTGGTTGCTTCTGGAATTAATGAAGCGGTAAAGTTAATAAATATTAAAACTAAGAGTGTAACTTTTTTACTCATACTAGAAGGTGAAATATTTGTTTTCATTTCTGTCCAGTTATAGTTTGACTAAGACCAATTTCCTGGCTTTTATTTTAAAATTGTTCCTTTTTTAAGTGGTAGAAAACTAACTTTACCTGTCTGTTTAAGTAATCTTTAGTTCTGTACTTGGTTTTACCCTATCAGCTGTGATTTGTCAGTGGCAGACCATTTCATTACTATACGGGGCTTTAATGCTTGATGTACTTCACATTGGGGCAAAGAGTCTTCTTAATATCATTGATATAGGAATATCAGCTAAGGAATTGAATCGTTAGTATAGTTCTGTGACCTGGGTTATTTTTTTTATATATATAATTGAAAACTAAGCAAAAATTGTAAACATTTAAATGATTGCTTTTACACCAGTGGTTATTATATATATTCTGTATATTGGTTCTATATGGGTTTTGAACCAAAGTTTTATTTGTAAGATGGAAAATAGGAGCCATTTTCCTATGAATACCTTAGAATACTTTGTATTTTTTTGTGTGTATGAAATGATCCATAATATGTGAAATTCTCTTCTCATAGCACGTAGCACCAGACAGCCATGTTGAAGGATAACTCTATGAGAAAAGTTCATCAGAGTTTCACCTTGGGATATCAGGGGCAGATTTCCTCAAATCAGGTTATTCTTCAGTGCCATTTACGCTTTCCATCACTAGTGGGGAGATTGTCACAGGGTGGGTCAAGGGCTTTTCAGGGTCAGAGCAGTAGTCATCATGGAGACTATGGAATTCTATGGAAGAATTCACTTCTATGGAAGAATTCTATAGAATCCAATTCTGTAGAAGAATTGAAGATGGACTCTCAGAATGGGAATAGTTCTCAAACAGTTCTGGGTTTTGCGGCCATGCAAAGATCTCACTTCCACATAGATTCCTCATAAATAAAAAGAGAGAGATAGTAAAATCCTATCTGACTTTAATTTCATTCTATTTGATAGAACCCTGTTTTAATAGAGGTTGAATAAACTTAGCTAAAAGCCTGCTAATACCCACCCATTTGCACTGACATATGTTTAACTGAGTGTTTAACTGAGAGTGACAGCTATGGCAACATTTTAGAAACAATATGTAACAATGATGGCAATTTCCCCATAAACACACTTGAAAAAGTAATACTTAAAATGTATGTATGAAAGCCATGTCATATACTGTATTCTGTGGTTCGATTTTGCATTTTGTCATTAGCCACATTTATTGCTTCCTTATTGAATATCTAACATTAAAACATTACACAGAGTAAAATTTAAGGCCTGGAGACAGTGTCTTGGGTCCCAAGTCACACTCTATTTGTGGCAGACTGGGTTTTTTTGATTTTGGTGTCTACAGACTTCCTCACAGTTCTGTCTACTTTAGTAAAAGTTCTTGATGGCCACACAACGATAAAAGAGGCTTTGCCCCTGAAGTGGACCCATTTGTCTAAGAAGTTTTTACTGATATTGGGGTGCTTAAAGTAATACTTTGAACTTTGTTACCCATGATCAGGCTTGCTAGCAAGCAGGCAGATTATTTCCTTGCAACTTTATTAAAAGAATCGAATGTTTATGATGTCTTAAAGAGCTAAAAACTTAAATACATGGAACTGTAGAAAGGGTTTTGATTACATAAATTTCTCATAGCACACCGTCAAAACAACTAGGTGAAAACATAGCAGGAATAATATAAAAAGAACCAAGTGATTCATGTAGGCAGCAATTGGCTGCCTCCATAAATCTCATTTTATTTACTTTGTGATTCATAAAAAACAAAGACGTCTATATTGACTACTACTAACCCAGACAACAATTAAAACATTCTTAAAGGATAGTTTTAAAAGTGTAATTACAAGTTTTCATTGGGAAAAGTATGATGAACTACCGTTATTTATTTCTTTAGTACTGTGTACTTTTCTATACTGATTTTAGAGATACGGGATATTTACACTTTGAAACAGAATGTATTGAAAAGACATTGTATATAACTGAAGTATAGATTAGGCATAATTTGTGGTGAAATATGCATTCATTACGGCAGAGTTACAACTGAAAATAGTATTTCAGTCAGGTTATCTTGAATACATCACAAGGAGAAAACAAATAGTTATTTGTGAGGTGGAGACATAGAAAGTAGGCCACAAAATTTTCTAGTTTATGTGCACAATATTAAGGACTTACTTACATGTGTAGGTTAATAAGCTTAACCTTTTGGAAAAAATCTAAACTCTGAGGTACTAGTTTAATGATAAACAATTCTATACAATTCTATACAATTCAGTAACATCAACATTAAAATAAAAAATTAAAAGCCAGGTCTAGAGATGTAAATTGTGGAGTGTTCAATTTTAAGAAAATGAAGCCATCATAGTAAATCTTACCCTTTTGCTGTTCTGGAGTGAGGAGACAGTCTCACAGGAGTGAGTGACACAGATTGAATATTTCCTCTGCTGTCTCACTCACTCATTTGCTTGCTGTGACTGGCTATAAACTCTTCTTTGCCTTCCAGCAGCCAATCGCCGTCATGGGCAAGGTGATGTCAGAATGTGGATTCTCACCAGAAAACCCCCAAACTTCAACACTTTTTCAAGACACAGTCTCAGTTGAATAAACATGAAATGTGGTTCTAGTGCCAAGAGGTTTGCATTGTGGAATTTAATTGAAGGTTCAGATGAAGATGAATAGTTTGAGTTCTGAATATATATAATAATATACTGGATTTGAATTAAAATAAGTAGCAAAAGATTTAACCATTTAAAACTTTTATAATTGTACAAACTTTTCACTGTTGAAAGGAAACTTACTGTAACCAGATACGATCCTACATTATTAATTTAGTAAAAAAAGAAATAATAGGGTGCCTCAGTGGCTCAGTTGGTTAAACAACTACCTTCGGCTGAGGTCATGATTCCAGGGTCCTGGGATCGAGCCTCGCATCAGGCTGCCTGCTCAGCAAGGAGCCTGCTTCTCCCTTTCCCTTTGCCACCTCTCCTGCTTCTGTTCCCTGCTCTCTCTCTGTCAAGTAAATAAATAAAATCTTAAAAAAAAAAAGAAATGACAAAGGAAAGGAGCTGATGAGCAATTAATATTTTAATATCAACTATTATATATTTTTCCTAAAATATGCTTCAGTGACTCAGAAATTTAAATTGATATAATTGAAGTCAACACCATCAATTTTGTTCAGTTTACCAAACTTGAATTATTGAGCTTTCCATTGAACCAGGACAGTGGAGAGCCTGTGTCCTAGGACATGAAGAATCAGATATAAGAAGGATCTTGTCCCTGTCTAAAATTTTCAGTTGTGTAGAGAGACAGACTTACAGCCATAGGGCACAGCAATGCAAATATCTACAAGGTTTAGAAATTAGAATTAGAATTTTATAGATTATTAATAAGGGAGAGGTTATCAAGAAAGAAGAGTAAAGTGTTCTTGGGAATAGATTTAAAGGACACAGAAATGAATGAACAACATCATGACACCAACACTATCCAGTTATGCACTGAGTGCTCTTTTGCTAGTTTTTTACTTGTTCTATTTCAGTCCCCCTACACACACACACACACACACACACACACACACACACACAGTAATTCAGTGAGACTATTCCTATTCTACAGGTGAGGTAAGTGGGACACAGAGGTGGTAAGTAAGTTGTGGGTTGCATGGGATAGTAAATGGGAGAATATAGAGATTAAACACAAGTCTAATTCTAGAGTCTACTTTTAATCACTACATATTCTTGCTGGCATATTCAGAAAGCTTCAATGATTCAATAAACTGGAATATAGTGAGTTGAATTAATGAAGATGAGGATGGTTGGATAGATAAGCCTTGGTGATAGAGGGTACTATAGGTTACATTAATGAATATAGACTTCACCTTGGAAATGAGAGATTATTAAAGGTGTAAAGCAAAAAAAGAATATATTTAGACTTGGAACTTGGAACAGTCTTTTATTGACAAGGTAGATCTTGGTTGAAAAAGACAAGATAACTGTGAAGGAGGGGGGCTTTAAGCAGTTATTTTAGTGATTCAGGAAAGCAATGAGAAAGGTCCGAATAGCAGCTGTGGGGGTGGAAAGGATGGAACAATTGAGAGAGATATTAAATAGATAAAATTAACGAACTTAGTGAAAGTAAGAGAAGTGAAGAAACCTAGAATGACTTGTGGATTTATGGCATGGGTAATAAGTGGTGAGTGGTGAGACCTTATTTCATATAACACATAGCAGAGTAATTGGTGTACTATAATCACTCAGCAAGATGTTAGCAATAAATGACATAATGAAAGGAGTAGACAACAGAAAATGAAAAGGCTAGGGTTTTGTTCTTGATTTTATCACTGTATGAAGTATTTAACAATGCTGGGGCTTCAGTTTCATCGATATTTTGAAAATAAGGAGGGTTTATGGGGTGCCTGGGGACTCAGGTGAGTGTCTGCCTTTAGCTCAGGTCATGATCCCAGAGTCCTGGGATCAAGTCTTGGGTTGGGCTTCTGCTCAGCAAGGAGTCTGCTTCTCCCTCTGCTCCTCCCCTGCTCATACTCACTTGTGTGCATGCTCTCTCTCTCTCAAATAAATAAATAAAATATTTTAAAAAATAAAAATAAGGGAGGTTCTAGATCAAAAAAGAGCCAGCCATTGTGTGCCTCTATCACCTGTGGAGCATTCTTTTTTTTTTAATTTTAATTTTTTATAAACATATATTTTTATCCCCAGGGGTACAGGTCTGTGAATCGCCAGGTTTACACACTTCACAGCACTCACCATAGCACATACCCTCCCCAATGTCCATAACCCCAGCCCCCCTACTTGTGAAGCATTCTTGCCAAATAATTGGATTTGAATCTGATGAAGCCTATATATATCAGGTTAGAGAAAATTTTCATCCCTGTGACTTATTCATTCTGTAACTGGAAGCCTGTATTTCCCATTGCCCTTCATCCATTTTATTAATCCTTCCACTCTCCTCCTCTCTGGAAGCTAGTTCTATTTATGAGTCTTTCTGCTTTTTGTTAGCTGTTTTGTTATTTAGTTTTCACATATACGTGAGATCATATGACATACGTCTTTCTCTGTTGGACATATTTCACTTAGTGTAATATACTCTAGGTCCATCCATGTTGTCACAATGGCAAGATCTCATTCTGTTTTATGGCTGAGTAATATTCCATTGTGTTTATATACCACATCTTCTTTATCCATTCATTCATCAGTGGACACAAGTAAATAATGCTGCAATGAGCATAAGTGTGCATATGTCTTTTTAGATTAGTGTTTCTGTTTTCTGTGGGTAAAGAGCTAATAGTGGAATTACTGGATCAGTAATTTCAGGAACCTCCATACTATTTTCCAACTTACATTCCTACCAACAAATTCCTACCACCCTACTGGTGGCATTCTCTTTACATCCTTGCCCACATCCTTGTCTTTCTGATATTAGCCATTCTGACAGGTGTAAGTGAGATCTCACTGTGGTTTTGATTTGTATTTCCCAGATAATTAGTGATGTTGAGATCTTATATGTCTGTTGATTATTTGTGTGTCTTTGGAAAAAGGTCTATTCAGTTCCTCTCCCCATTTTGGGGGTGTGGATAAAGACAAAACAAGAGTGGCTATAAACTGGTAATTATTGAATTGGTAATAGGTTACCCTAGGGTTTCATTGTACTGTTCTTTTCACTTTATGTATGTTGGAAATGGTCTATAAACAGTTATTTTTTAAATGGAAATAATTGAACTAAATCTTCAGCACTTTTTCAGTTTCTAATATTTTGTAATCTCTTAGTTTCAATCAGTTATATGAGGCTGATATATCCTTTCCAATAACCCTCTAGCCCAGTCAAACTCTACCTCTCACTTGATTAGATATATTCATGCATGCTCATCAGAGCGTTTTTTCTAAGGAGTAGTGTTAGAGAAGAAAAATCATAGATCCTTACTAACTCTGCTTTTTCTATAATCAGGGCTGACTCAACAGTGCTTTTTGTTCAGCCTCATCATCATGATAATCTTTATTTAAGCAGGTTGTTATGAATTGATTCTCTTAGATGACATATGGACACATACTCATCTCATTGGCATGCCACAACCAAGTTGCACTGTGTGGTGAGTCATTTCTGAGGAAACCCCATATTCATTATGATGTATCCTTCTTTCTTACCTACCCCATGTAGTCAGTTGTCAAATTCTATTAACACAACCTCCACAGTTCTTTGGAATCCCAAACCTCTCTCTTTTTTCTTGTCCCTGTTTGTTCAAATTCTCATTACTTCTTGCCAGGTTATAGTAGTAATATTCTGATTGTGGGCATGCTGCCTATTTCCCCTTCCAAAATATTCTGTGACCACAAGATTTATAATCAAAGATTAAGGTGGAGTCCTGGTGCTTTCTCTTGCTAGCGTTTGACTTGGATAAACTCTCTCAACATAAAAAGTCTGACCCAAGCTTTCTTTTCCAATATCATTTATACTTCTTGCCAGCTAGAATTGCAAAATGCTCTATATGATACTTAGGAATAGCCAAGTCAAAAAAGTAGATACTTTTAAAACATGTTTTCATGTGAGTCTCTTTGTAGCTCTTAATTGAAATCTTAATAACCTAGAATTTTCTAGAATAAATGATAAAATTTTTCCCCTCCATTAGAAAAATGCTATAAACTTGGCTATGCCAACATTCTGTTTATTACTGAATTCTTCTATTATTACTTCCATATCCATGCCTTCTCTCTGAAACCAAAAGTTAATAGTATCTAGTTTGGGTACCAACACTCATCTCTACAATATTCTCCTGAACTGTCTCATCAGCCTGATTGCTCTTTGATATTCCATTCCTGGAAACATTTACCAGTCTAAGATTTCATACCCCTTTAATGCTTTGATTTCCAGAATGCATTCTGTCTTCCATCCAGGCTTATCTGTTCAACCTTAGTTGAACCTAGTTGAAAAACCTAGTTTTTCCGTTAATGAGTCTCTGGATCTAGGACTTTGTATAATCAGTGAATTGCTGTCATTTACTGAGCATTTACATACAACAGGTTTTTTTTCCTCAGAATTTATAGATCTGTCAAGCTCTCCCTCCCCACTTACTTCCCAGGCCTCCTCTGTTTTTGTGGAAGTCCAGTAATGCTTTTCCTAACCCCACCCAATATTCCAATAAAACTCTCATGTAATCCATAGCCAGAAATAACAAATATCAAACTCTTATCCAATATAAATTCCTATTTAAGAAGTGTCATGTTCTCGGACCACCTCGGTGGCTCAATGGGTTAAAGCCTCTGCCTTCAGCTCGGGTCATGATCCCAGGATCCTGGGATCGAGCCCCACATTGGATTCTCTGCTCCATGGGGAGCCTGCTTCCTCCTTTCTCTCTCTGTCTGCCTGTCTCTCTGCCTACTTGTGATCTCCCTCTGTCAAATAAATAAAATCTTTTAAAAAAATAAGAAGTGTCAAGTTCTCTTGCTGTAATATTGTGACCTCATGTGGTAGTGGTGGTGGTAGATGTGTGTCCCTGTCATCTGTTTTTTATTGTGAGCTTCTTGAGGGCAAGGAGTGTATCTATTTAGATTACTGTATATAGAATCAGGGAAACCACATCTGTGGTTATTTACGTAAGACTGGACATTCTCATAGAAACTGACATCAGGTGAACATTAGTGAGATCCATCAATTGATTCCTTGCCCTTTCTAAAAGATAAGGCAGAGGTTAACACACAATGCTGTTAGTAGATGGTAGTTTTAAGGACAGACTAACAGACTGTTCTCTTGAGGTGGTCCTGTCTCCAAGGGAAAGTTCCTGAATTTGTTTCTCTCTCTCTCTTCTTTATTCAAGATTTGGGAGGAATGAATAATAGTTAAGCCTTGTTGGATCTTTCCATAGCTTTCTAAGGTGTCTTTCTCTCTTAATCATATACTCACTTTCTCCATTGACTCCATTTCATTGGTACTTAATTTTCAAATCTGTTTTATAAAACAGAAACAAAAACCCTCCCATCCATCTACTCATAAACTTCTTTTTCCTCTTCACAAGTTTCTTGAGAGCTGTCAACTTTACCTTCTGCTCATTTCTCAACCTACTGCAATATGGGTTTTTGCCCGCAAAGCTTTGTGGAAACTTATCTCATACAGATTACCAATAACTTCATTCTGGTTAATCAGTGAGTGCTTGCTAGTTAGCTGGAATGAACACTTTCAGTCACTTCTCTGCTAGCAGGGTTGCAGTTGATGCCACTGACTTTTTTCTCTTCTTTCAAAAGCTCTACCTACCTACCACTTGCATGGTACTGTATTGTCTGGTTTTCTTCTCAATTGCTTTTATTTTTTTTTAAGTTTATTTATTTATTTGACAGAGACACAGCAAGAGAGGGAACACAAACAGGGGGAGTGAGGGAGAGGGAGAAGGAGGCTACCCATGGAGCCTGATGTTGGGCTTCATTCCAGGACGCTGGGCTCATACCCTGAGCGGAAGGTAGATGCTTAACAACTGAGCCACCCAGGCACCCCTCTTCTCAATTGCTTTTATGTACTGCTCTTCCTCTAGCATATTTTAAACGTTTTTGTTTTCAAGGTTCTGTCCTTGTCCATCTCCTTTTTTCATTCTCCAGGGTCTCTCTGGATCTCTTCCATTTCCATGGCTTCATTTACTCATTTGGATTTTAATATGGGTTTTCCTCCTGCACTTCAGGGTAGAATATTATACTTACAATGGAAATCTCTACGTGGAAGTTCCAAAATTACCTCAAATCCTCAACTGCTTTTCATTCTGTTTCTGTTTGCTTAAGCTAGAAATCTGGATATTATCCTTATCACTTATCTGTACTTTTCCTCTTTCATCCCACTGTAGTCCTATCGATTCCTATCAGTCCCACAGCCCTCAAGTCTTACTTTCATCCAACACCCCACCACTACCACTGTTATCTTATTTGAGGCCAGTATTGTTTCACCTGGGCTAATATAAGAACATCTTTACTTTCTCTCCAATCTGTTTTCTATACCATGACCAAAATAAATTTTCTAAAACACCAATAATATATTTTCAGTCTTTGCTTAAAATCTTCTATGGCTCTAATACCTTCATGATAAAAGTTAAACTCTCAATGTTATATAGAAAGCCCTTCAGGGGTGCCTGGGTGGCTCAGTTGGTTAAGCTACTGTCTTTGGCTCAGGTCAAGATTCCGGAGTCCCAGGATCGAATCCTGCATCAGGCTCCCAGCTCTGCGGGGAATCTGCTTCTCCCTCTGACCTTCTTCCCTCTCATGCTCTCTCTCCTCTCTCAAATAAATAAATAAAATCTTAAAAAAAAAAAAAAAAGCTCTTCAGTTTCTTGCTTTTGCATAAGACTTCAGCCCCACCCCTTACACTTTCTTGCTTCACACTAAGCTTAAGTTACGCTAATGTATTGCATTTCCTTCCCTGTGCCCCATGTCTTTTTCTGGGAGCCTTTATACATGCTATCTTTGTCTGTCTAACTTTGACTTGTTATTCAGAACTCAGTCTGAAGTTACAGCCTTCAGGAATCCTCTCCTGATTCTTATTTCTGCCTTGGCTGACTTGGATACCTCTTCTATGTTTCTAAGCACTCCTCCTCTATCGTGGCTGGTTGCTTATCTCTTTTGCTGTTTGGCTGGATTGAGACTTGCTGAGGACAGGGAAAGGATCTTATTTACCACTGTATCTCCAACCACTCATCACAGTGCCTGGAGTAGGGCATTTATTCAATAAATGTACTAAAGAATGGCTGATTGACTAAGAACGAATACCTAAAAGACTAACACAATATTTCACAGTATTTTTTCATTATTGCCCACTTAGGAGAAAAATTTAATTTAAATTAATGTCTCCCTAAGGAGTAAAATCAAATACTAAGGAATAAGATTTTGTTGGAAAGAGTTGGGCTTTGAAAGGTCACATACCACTGTAATATCTAAGAATGGGGAAGGGAATCTATAATGAATTCTAGAAGGCAGTTATCATGTCTATATCTGTACCAGCCTAGGTTAAGAAAAGAAGAACAATCAGAAACTCTTTTCTTCATATAGACAGATTAGGGGCTACTTTTTAAAAAAAATTTATTAATTTGACAGACAGAAATCACAAGTAGGCAGAGAGGCAGGCAGAGAGAGAGGAGGAAGCAGGCTCCCTGCTGAGCAGAGAGCCTGATGAGGGGCTGGATCCCAGGACCCTGGGATCATGACCTGAGCTGAAGGCAGAGGCTTTAACCCACTGAGCCACCCAGGTGCCCCAGATTAGGGGATACTTTTAATCTTGCTCTTTATTTAATTATTTTCATCACCCTTCTTTTTTTTTTTTTGCTAGCAAATTTCTACTTACCAGAGTATAGTAATAGAACCTTCTGTTTCATGCTATTACCGAATTATTCACTTACTTTGTAAATAATCTGATTGTTTCCTGAATGTTCACTTTGCGGTGTTAAATATCTAATACCAATATTGTGTGTGTGTGTGTGTGTGTGTGTGTGTGTGTTTATCAAATCAGCACATTCTTTAGTGAAAAACTGAAAAATGTTTTCTCAGAAATAATTTCTGAGATTTCACAATTCACAAACATAGTCTTTTAGTTACTAGCTGGGGTTATATTTTTGGTATTTCATAGGTTTTTCATTGCCTTGGGCCTTCTGCAATGATCCGCAATAATAACAGTTTGTGATTCCACAGAAAACAAGTCACTGCCAGCCTTTAGTTGTGGTCTTGCTGTAATTTTGTATGATATGGCTCATTGCATTGCATCAACCATAAAGTTTACAGCACTTATTGGAAATCCGAGGCCAGCTGGCCATTTGATGGACTTTTATTGGGATTTACTTTGATATTTTTTGCTTGAATGTGTCTAGTGTAGATTCTTCAAGATACCTCTGGCTTAGCACATTCCAAGCAAATGTCTCCCCTTTGGAAGAATAATTTATTTATGTCTCATTTTCTTGAAACTAGTTTGTCCCCCTACGTGGGTTCCCATTTAGATTTTCTGTCATAAAAATTTCTGATTTTAGAGTTTTTTTCTTTTTCTTTTGATATTTTCTAGTTAATTAATTGATTTTTTCTATATCCTCAAATAACTTCTCTATTGCTATCATGGTACTGTAAGTATAGAAAGAACTTATTAAATATAGGATGACTGACTGAATGATTTATTTTCTTGTATATGACTCTTATTACTGAGGGTGAAGTCTTCCTACTATTCCAGAATTTGAGCTGCAGATGTGAGTTTCTTCCTCCTCCTAATCCTACCTACTTTTACCCTAAAGAATAAGATGTCAGTTATTTAGATTCAAAATTATAAATGCCTAGGAAATGTATATCTTAGAGGGATTTTTTTTTTTTTTTTTGAGAGGGAGAGAGAGAATGGGAGGACAGAGGGTAAGGGAGAGAGAGAATCTTAAGCAGGTTCCACACCCAGAACAGAGCCCTAGGCAGGGCTTGTTCTTACAACGCTGAAATCATGACCTGAGCCAAAATCAAGAGTGAGACACTTAACCAACTAAGCCACCCTGGCATCCCTCTTGGAGGTATTTTTAAACTCAAGATGGTTTATATATATGTTTTCATATTCTCCCTGTAGAGCCATGTCTCCTCAATTTTTAAAATATAAAAAAATTTAAAACACCATAATAAAATTAGATGGAATAAAGTGATGGTGAGTTAAATGATAGACCAACTCAGAAATAAAATAAATCAGATTAAGCAAAAAATATAACAACTCTGGAAAACATGATCTTTTGTTACTATCATCACTATTATTATCAAAAATGTTGAAATGCCTATTTTTACCTATCTTCCATCTTGGAAGAATAACATCTATATGTAAAAAAAGTCTGATATTCTTTTTCATTTTTAGGTTAGAAATATCTAAAGACCTAGAACTTGTCATTCCTTGATAGAAATATAAAATTAAGTGACAGCCCAAATAGGCCAGATTTAGTATTTCCATCAAAAAAGGAAAATAGTGGGGTGCCTGTGTGGCTCGGTCATTAAGCATCTGCCTTTGACTTGGGTTGTGATCCCAGAATCCTGGGATCGAGCCCCGCATTGGGCTCCCTCCTTGGTAGAAGGCCTGCTTTTCCCTCCTCCAAGCCCTCTGCTTGTGTTCCCTCTCTCACTGTGTGTCTCTGTCAAATAAATGAATAAACCTTCAAAAAAAAAAAAAGAAAGAAAGAAAAGGAAAAGAGTAAATACAATTATGGGATGGTGGACTGGAGAGCCCATTAAAAGTCAAATTTTGTAAACTAATTCTACAGTGTTAGAAAATTTGTTAAAACACATGGAATTCCTTATTTTTCTTTAAATCTGATGAGCTGGCATCAGGAGATGATGTCTTCCCTTGGTGTTGTAGCTTTACATCTAGGGTAAGGGGTCAAAGGATTTACCTACAATTTCAGGCTGATTCAAACCAGAGCCTGGTCCTCCTTGTAATTATGTTTTCCTGTAATAGCTCAAAAGCACCTGCTCCACATTCAAGTTCATACTTAATTAAGGTAAACGGGCAGAGTGTCTGCTTCTGTTGGTGTTACCGTGCCAAAGAGTAAAAAGCCACCACCCATGGAGACCAGATTTGGTCTTTGTGGTGGAAGGCGTGTTGGCCACCATGAGAGACAGAAGTTCCTAAAACATCCCAATCCATAGGGAACTTCTGTCTCTCATGGTGGCCAACACGCCTTCCACCACAAAGACCATGTCTGGTCTCCAGGGGTGGTGGCTTTTCACTCTTTGGCACCGTAGCACCAACAGAAGCAGACACTCTACCGGTTTACCTTAATTAAGTATGAACTTGAATGTGGAGCAGGCGTTTTTGAGCTATATTACAGGAAAACATAATTACAGCATGGATGAAACTAGAGAGTATTAGGCTAAGTGAAATAAGTCAGAGAAAGACAAACACCATATGGTTTCATTTATATGTGGAATTTAAGAAACAAAACAAATGAACATGGGGGGAAAAAAGAGAGGAAAACCAAGAAACAGACTCTTAACTATAGAGAACAAACTGATGGCTACCCGAGGGGAGGTCAGTGGGGAATGGGTTAAATAGGTGATAGGGATTAAGGAAGGGACTTGTGATGAGTGCCAGATGTTACATGGAAGTATTGAGTCACTAAATGGTACACCTTAAACTAATATTACAGTGTATGTTAACTAACTGTAATTTAAATAAACACTTAAAAAATGGTAATAGTTTCTATTTAGTACTAGAGGGGAACTTCACAAAAGAGTAGTTTATTTTGGAACAATCAAATCTAAAGGACTTAAAGAAGGCAGTGGAGTATATCAAATGAAGTACTGGATTGCAAGGGCATGACTGTCCATCTCAGGGTCCCTGTGGGGACATTTTGTAAGAAAGGGACAGAAAATTCAAAGCTTAAAGAGGTTCTTCCATGATACTAGTGGCGAAAAATTTTTTTTGCCTCATTTGTTTTCTAAAGTAAAATTCGTATTTCAAGTTAGACTTTGATTGACACAATCTAGACATTTATCCCAAAATATGAAGAATTTAACATTATAATTTTCTAAAACACATTTTTGCTAAGTAATAGTATTCCTCTACTGCTTCTTCATTATTCTCTGTACCCTTTTACTTGTACTTTAATGTAGTTATTTAATTTATAACTAGATTCAATGTTATATGATTGTCATTCACTTTACAGTAAATGTAAAAGACATTTTAAACTCTCCTGAAGTAATCTCTATATGTCAATAACTCTAATTTATTCTTTATAAATTAAGTAAATTTTATAAAATAAATGCCTTTGGTCATGATGTAAAGACCCTTTTCCTACTGAGCCACTTAGAGTGTGAAGGAATTAACCCCAATTTGACAAAATAGTGTACTACTTACTCTTAAGACTATTAATCACTGAGAAGAATAATGAAGGAAATTGAAATTGATGTAAATTGTACATCTGGGTTTTCACAGCAATACTGTTTTTAAGAACACTTCTGAGAAAAGTGAAAGAAATTGTTTCCTGGAGCAGAGTGAGTTAATAGTGGTCTTTGATCAAGGCAGAACAATTAGTTACATTTTCTGGTTAATACTCTACTCTGTATTAATTGGAAGTGTCTTTTCTTCCACTCATCTGATTTTTATTCCATTGATTAGTTTTGCCTTAAATGGGATGTTCTAGTTAAGGTCATAGAAAATTTTTTTTTTTTTTTAAAGATTTTATTTATTTATTTGACAGAGAGAAATCACAAGCAGATGGAGAGGCAGGCAGAGAGAGAGAGAGAGGGAAGCAGGCTCCCTGCCCAGCAGAGAGCCCGATGCGGGACCCGATCCCAGGACCCGGAGATCATGACCTGAGCTGAAGGCAGTGGCCCAACCCACTGAGCCACCCAGGCGCCCCGGTCATAGAAAATTTAATTTGTATAAAATGTAATCAGAGGTATCATAATTTATGTATCAAAATTAGACAGAATATATTGAGACTATAATTTGAGTGCTGGTAATATCCTATAGACAGTGAAAAGGTTTAAATTAAAAACATTTTTTGCATTGTTTTATGTAGATGATTCTGTGGTTGAACTTACATAAGGCAAATTAATGCATTAAACTGGACATACTCTGATGGATAAAACCCCCTAATGTTTTCGGTTTAATAAATAAAATCGCAGTCTGAGTTTTTCTGTTTGGTGGTGGAATTGGGGCCTCTACTCCATACCATCCTAAAGGCCCAGGCAGATAGAGGCTTTGGGATATATAGTATATGAGCTTTTAAGTCATGCTGGTTATAAGGAACCAACTAGCAGACGGGAAAAGTAAAGTAGATCATACAGTGGGAGATTTATTTTGGAGAACAGAACTAGAAGTGATGTATATCATTTCCACTCTTAAATATAGAGTACAAACTGGTGATTGCCGGAGGGGTGGGGGTAAAGGTGGCCCCCCCCACCTTTGAGCAAAATAGATGAATGGGATTAATAAGTACAAACTTCCAAAGTGGCTGCCTCAATTTACATTTCCACCAACAGTGCATGAGGGTTCCCTTTTTTGCACATGCACACCAACTTGTTATTTCTTCTCTTTTGATACTAACCATTCTAATTTTTGTGAGGTGATCATAGAGTAGGCAATTAGTTAGACTTCGGCTGGAGGCAAAGGCGGTAATAAATAGGTGGCATGTTAGAATGCTGACGGCACAACACCCTGACTTTGTGGCTTTTACCGTCCTGACCTCATGTCCTGCAACACCCTAGGGCTGGCAGACCAAGAGCCCCAGGTACAGAACATGTGCTTTCCTCTTCAACCTCTGCCCAGGGTAACCTCTAGCTTCATTATAGTATATTTACATTGTGGTTTCAACACTTCTACCCTCCAAGGGGGGAAGATTGTCATGACCCATAACTTCTGCAAATATTAAAAGGAAAAACAGCCCTAGCCCCAGTGCAGTTGCCACCTCTGGGCCTACCCATTCTCCCTTCTTGACAGTGTAGTGTCCATAATAAACTCCTTTATACTTGCTACCTTCCTCTAGCTGTCTTTTTTTGAGCATGGATCCTCACTTAAATCTTTCATGGGGAATCCAAAAACCGAAACCTCCATTCACACAATGCAGACTCTACCACCAGTAACAGTGATAATTTCATTATGGTTTTGATTTCTATTTCCCTGAAGGTTAGTGATGTTGAGCATCTTTTCATGTGTTTGTTGGCCATCTGTATGTCTTCTTTGGAAAAGTGTCTATATAGATCCTCTGCCTGTTTTTTAAACAGATTGGTTTGTTTTTGGTGTTGAGTTGTGTAAGTTCATTGTATAGTTTGGATTTTAGCCCTTTATTGGATATATTATTTGCAAATATGTCCTCTCATTCAGTAGGTTGTCTTTTCATTTTGTTGATGGTTTCCTTTTCTTTGCAAAAGCCTTTTAGTTTGATGTAGTCCCAGTTGTTTGTTTTTGCTTTTGTTTTTCTTGCCAGAGGAGACAAACTTAAAAAAATTATTGCCAAGACTGATGTCCAAGAGTCTACTGCCTATCTTTCTTC
This sequence comes from Mustela nivalis, assembly GCF_964662115.1. NCBI lineage: Eukaryota > Metazoa > Chordata > Mammalia > Carnivora > Mustelidae > Mustela > Mustela nivalis. The sequence goes on from NC_139023.1 coordinate 118,036,799, forward strand.
AAGGAGTTTTATGGGTTCAGGTCTTACATTTAGGTTTATAATCCATTTTAAGTTTATTTTTGTATGATGTAAGAAAGTGATCCAGTTCCATTCTTTTGCATATAGCTCTCAACTTTTCCCAGCAGCATTTATTAAGGAAACTGTCTTTTCCCCCATTGTATATTCTTGCCTCCCTTGTCATAGATTAATTGGCCATAGAAGTGTGGGTTTATCTAGGCTTATGTTAATCTATATACCTATTTTTGTGATAGTCCCATACTATTTTGACTACTTTAGCTTTGTAGAATAGTTTGAAATCTGGGAGTATGATACCTCCAGCTTTGTTCTTCTTTCTCAAGATTGCTTTGCCTATTTGGGGTCTTTCATGGTTCCATACAAATTTTAGGATTATTCTCTTTCTGTGAAAAATGCTTTTGATATTTTTATAGATTGCTTTGAATCTTTAGATTGCTTTGAGTAGTATGAGTTATATATTAAAGTAACAATATTAGTTTTTCCAATCCATGAGCCTGGAATATCTTTCCATTTATTTGTGTCATCTTTAGTTTCTTTTACCAGTGTCTTCTAGTTTTCAGAGTACAAGTCTTTTATGTCCATGATTAAATTTACTCGTAGGTATTTTATTCTTTTTGGTACAATTGTAAATGGGTTTGCTTTCTTAATTTCTCTTTCTGCTAGTTCATTATTAGTGTAGAGAGACAGAACATATTTCTGTTTATTTTGTACTCTGGAACTTTACTGATTCATTCTTTGTTCTAACAGTTTTTTGGTAAAGTCCTTAAAGTTTTCTTTCTATAGTATCATGTCATCTGCAAATAATGACAATTTTACTTCTTTACCAATTTAAATATTTCTTTCATTTTCTTGTCTTATTATTGTGGCCAGGACTTACAGTACAGGTGGCAAGAGTAGACATCTTCGTCTTGACCTCAGAGGAAGAGCTTTCAGCTCTTTACCAGTAAGTATGACGTTAGCTGTGTGTTTGTCATATATAGTCTTTATTATGTTGAGGTATGTTTCCTCTATACCCACTTTGTTAAGTTTTTATCATGAATGGCTGTTGAATTCTGTCTAATACTCTTCTGCATCTATTGAGATGTTCATGTGATTTTTATTCTTCATTCTGTTAACTTATTTAGCATGATGATTGATTTCTGGATATTAAACCATTTTTGCACATCTGGAATAAATCCCACTTTTCACAGTGAATGATCCTTTTAATGTATTATTGAATTTAGTTTGCTAATATTTTCTTGAAGATTTTTGCATTTATATTCATCAGGGATATTGAATAGTAATTTTCTTTTTTTGTAGTGTCTTTGTCTTGTTTTGGTACTGGGGTAATTCTCCTCTTCAATTTTTTGGAATATTTTGAGAAGGATAGGTATTAACTTTTCTTTAAATGTTGGTAGAATTCACTTGCAAAGTTGTCTGGTCTAAGACTTTTGTTTGGTAGAAGTTTTTGAGCACCGATTCAATTTGGTTACTAGTAATCAGTCTGTTCAGATTTTCCATTTCTTCTTGATTCAGTTTGGAAATTTTTATGTTTTAGGAATTTGTTATTTTCTTCTAGGTTGGCCAGTTCATTGGCATATTATTTTTTTGTAGCAGTCTCTTAAAATCTTCTGTATTGCTGTGGTGGTGCTTGTAACTACTTTTTGCTTGTAACTACTTTTTATTTATTTGAGTCCTTTTTCTTTATTTCTTGACTAGCCTTGATAAAGATTATCAGTTTTGTCTTTTCAAAGAACCAGATCTTAGTTTATTTTTTATTTTTTAAATCTTTATTTTATTTATTTGGTTTTTTTTGTGTGTGTGTGTGTGTCAACTTTATAATTTCTTTTACTAACTTTGAGCTTCATTTGTTCTTCTACTTCTTTTGCTTGTAAGTTTAGATGTTTATTTGAGATTTTTATTTATTTATTTATTTATTTTTGTCACCATGAATTTTTTAATTTCCTCTTTGACTTCTTTGTTGTCTGGTTGTTTAAGAGCATGTTGTTTACATTCTCAGTGTTTGTTTTTTTCAAAACATTTTTCTTGTAATTGATTTCTGTTTTTATATCTAGCTGTGGTCAGAAAAGATATATGATTACAATATATTAAAAATTAATTTTTCCTTCAAATATCATTAACATACAGTGTTATATTAGTTTCAGGTATACAATATAATGATTCAACAATTCTATACATTATTGAGTGAACATTATGATAAATTTACTCTTAATCCCTTTCACAAATATCACCCATACCTGAAACCACCAGCTTATTCTCTGTATTTAAGCGTCTTGAGGTTTGTCTCTTTTAGTTTGTTTTGTTTGTTTCTTTTTTTTCCCCCAGTGTTCCAAGATTCATTTTTTTGTGCACCACACCCAGTGCTCCATGCAACACTTGCCCTCCTTAATACCCACCACCAGGCTTGCCTATCCTTGCCTACCCCCACTCCCCTCCCAAATCCTCAGTTTGTTTCTCATAGTCCACAGTCTCTCGTGCTTTGTCTCCCCCTGTGTATTGCCCCAATTCACATTTCCTTTCCTTCTCCTAATGTCCTCCATGTTATTCCTTGTGCTCCACAAGTAAATGAAACCATATGATAATTGACTTTCTCTGCTTGACTAATTTCACTCAGTGTAATTTCCTCCAGTCCCATCCATGTTGATGTAAATGTTGGCTATTCATCCTTTCTGATGGAGTTATAGTACTCCATTGTATATATGGACCATATCTTCTTTATCCATTCATCTGTTGGAGGGCAGCTTGGCTCTTTCCCCAGTTTGGTGATTGTGGCCATTGCTGCTATGACCATTGGGGTATATATGGCCCTCTTTTCACTACATCTGTATCTTTCAGCTAGATGCCCAGTAGGGCAATTGCAGGGTCATAGGATAATTCTATTTTTAAACTTTTGAGGAATCTCCACACTGTTTTCCAAGGTGGCTGCACCAACTTGCATTCCCACCAACAGTGTAAGAGGGTTCCCCTTTCTCCACATCCTCTCAAACACCTGTTGTTTCCTGTCCTGTTAATTTGGGCCATTCTAACTGGTGGAGGGTGGTATCTCAATGTGGTTTTGATTTCAGTTTCCCTAATCACTAATGATGATGAACATTTTTTCATTTGTCTGTTAGCCATTTGTGTGTTTCTTTGGAGAAGTGTCTGTTCATGTCTTCTGCCCATTTTTTGACATGATTATCTGTTTTTTGGGTGTTGAGTTTGAGGAGTTCTTTATAGATCTTGGATATCAGCCCTTTGATTGTGGTGTCATTTACGAATATTTTCTCCTGTTCTATGGTTTGCCTCTTTGTTTTGTTGACTGTTTCCTTTGCTGTGCAGAAGCTTTTGATCTTGATGAAGTCCCAAAAGTTCATTTTCGCTTTTGTTTCCTTTGCCTTTGGAGATATGTCTTGAAAGAAGTTGCTGTGGCCAGTGTCAAAGAGGTTACTGCCTATGTTCTCCTCTAGGATTTTGATAGATTCCTGCCTCACATTGAAGTCTTTCATCCATTTCGAGTTTATCTTTGTGTATGGTGTAAGAGAATGGCCGAGTTTCATTCTTCTATACATTGCTGTCCAATTTTCCCAGCACCATTTATTGAAGAGACTGTCTTTTTTCTACTGGACATGGTTTCCTGCTTTGTCAAAGATTAGTTGACCATAGAGTTGAGGATCCATATCTGGGCTCTCTATTCTGTTCCACTGGTCTATGTCTCTGTTTTTGTGCCAGTACCATGTGGTCTTAGTGATCATAGCTTTTTAATATAGCTTGAAATCAGACAATGTGATGTCCTCAGTTTTTTCTTGTTCAACATTTCCTTGGCAATTTGGGATCTTTTCTGGTTCCATACAAATTTTAGTATTGTTTGTTCCAGAACTCTGAAAAATGCTTGTGGAATTTTTATTGGGATGGCATTGAAAGTATAGATTGCTCTGGGCAGTATAGACATTTTAACAACGTTTATTTTTCCGATCCATGAGCATGGAATGCTTTTCTTTTTGTGTCTTCTTCAATTTATTTAATGAGTGTTCTGTAGTTCCTCAAGGACAGATCCTTTACCTTTTTGGTTAGGTTTATTCCAAGGTATCTTATGGTTCCTCATGCTATAGTAAATAGAATAGATTGTCTAATTTCCTTTTCTATATTTTCATAGTGAGTGTATAAGAAAGAAACTGATTTCTGTGCATTGATTTTGTATCCTACAACATTACTGAATTGCCGTATGAGTTCTGGCAGTTTGGGTATGGAGTCTTTTTGGGTTTTCCATATAAAGTGTCATGTCATCTGCAAAGAGAGAGAGTTTGACTTCTTCTTTGCCAATTTGAATACCTTTTATTTCTTTTTGTTGTCTGATTGCTGTTGCTAGGACTTCAGTACTATGTTGAACAACAGTAGAGCAAGTGGGCGTCCTTGTCGTGTTCCTGATCTCAATGGGAAGGCTGTAAGTTTTCCCCCATTGATATTGATATTTGCCATGGGTTCTTCATAGGTAGATTTTATGATGTTGAGGAATGTTCCCTCTATCCCTATACTCTGAACAGTTTTAATCAGGAACGATGCTGTATCTTGTCAAGTGCTTTCTCTGCATCAGTTGAGAGGACCATGTGGTTCTTTTCTCTTATTGATTTGTTCTATCACATTGATTGATTTGCAAATGTTGAACCATACTTGCATCCCAGGGATAAATCCCACCTGGTCATAGTGGATAATCTTTTTAATGTACTATTGGATCCTATTAGCTAGGATCTTATTGAGGATCTTGGGATCCACATTCATCAGGGGTATTGGTCTGAAATTCTCCTTTTTGATCAAGTCTTTCCCTGGTTTAGGGATCAAGGAAATGCTGGCTTCATAGAAAGAGTCTGGAAGTTTCCTTCAGTTTCTATTTTTTGAAACAGCTTCAGGAGAATAGGTATAATTTCTTCTTTGAATGTTTGGTAGAATTTCCTAGGTTATCTGTCAGGTCCTAGACTCTTGTTTTTTGAGATGTTTTTGATCACTGCTTCAATCTCATTACTAGATATTCATCTATTCAGGTTGTCAGTTCCTTCCTGTTTCAGTCTTGGAAGTTTACAGGTTTCTAGGAATGCATCCATTTCATCTAGGTTTCTTAACTTATTGGCATATTACTATTGATAATAATTTCTGATGATTGTTTCTATTTCCTTACTGTTAGTCATGTTCTGTCCCTTTTCATTCATAATTTTATAATAGTTTTATAATTTATTAATTTCTATTTTCTTTTGGATTATTTTGGCCAGGGGTTTATCGATCTTATTAATTCCTTCAAAGAACCAGCTTCTAGTTTTGTTGATGTGTTCTACTGTAACTCTAACAATGAGTTTCTAACTCATTGATCTCTGTTCTAATCTTAATTATTTCCCTTCTTTTCATGGGTTAGGCTTAATTTGTTACTGATTCTCCATTTTTTTAAGGTCTAAAGAGAGTTGGTATATTCAGGATTTTTCTATTTTTTTGAGTGAGGCTGGAATGGCTATGTATTTCCCCCTTTGGACCACCTTTGCCGTATCCCATAGATTTTGATGTGTCTTCATTCTAATTGGTTTCAATGAACTGTTTAAATTCTTCTTTGATTACCTAGCTGGTCCAAACATTCTTGAGCATGATGATCTTTAGCTTCCAAATGTTTGAATTCTTTCCAAACTTTTTCTTGTGGTTAAGTTCCAGTTTCAAAACATTTTGGTCTGAGAATAAGCAGGGAATAATCTGTCTTTTGGTATTGGCTGAGCCCTGATTTGTGACCCAGTATGTGGACTCTGGTATTCTAGAGAAAGCTCTATATGCACTTGAGAAGAACGAGTATTCTGTTGTTCTCAGGTAGAATGTTCTATATATGTCTATGAGGTCTATCTGGTCCAATGTGTTATTCAAAGCTCTTGTTTCTTTGTTGATTTTCTGCTTGATGATCTGTCTGCTGAGAGTGGTGTGTTAAGATCCCGTACAATTAATGTTTTCATATTAATATGACTTTTTATTTTGATTAACAGTTGGCTTATGTAGTTCACTGCTCCCATGTTGGGGGCATAAATATTGACAATTGTTAGATCTTCTTGGTGGATAGACCCTTCAAAAATGATGTAGTGTCCTTCTGTATCTCTGACTACAGACTTTAGCTTAAAATCTAATTTATCTGATATGAGAATCACTACCTCAGCTTTCTTTTGAGGCCCGTTGGCGTGAAAGATGGTTCTCCATCCCTTCACTTTCAGTCTGGATGTAACTAGGTTCCAAATGTGTCTCTTGAAGATAGCATATGGATGGGTCCTATCGTTTTATACAGTCTGCAACCCTGCCATTTTATAGGAGCATTTAGGCTGTTCACATTGAGAGTGATTATTGAAAGATACATTTTCATTGAAATCATGTTGCTTGTGAAGTCCCTGTTTCTATAGATTGTCTCTGTAAATTTCTGTCCTGTGTCACTCTTGGGTTCTTTCTTCTTTTACAGAACCCCCTTAATATCTCTTGTAGTGCCAGCTACATAATCTTTCTTGTAGTGCCAGTCACATAATCTTTTAAACCTTGCTGGTCTTAGAAGCTTTTTATTTCTCCATCCATCCTAAATGTCAGCCTTGCTGGATAAAGTATTCTTTGCTGCATGTTGCTCTCATTTGGTGCCCTGAATATGTCTTGCCAGCCCTTTTTTGCTTGCCGGGTTTCTGAGGACAGGTCTTATGTTTATTCAGATGGTCCTTCCTATGTACATAAGGAATCTCTTCCCCCAACTGCCCTTAACACCTCCCCTCTGAATTTATGATTTGTGTATTTCACAATTAAGTGTCTGGAGGTCTTTCTAGACTTGTTGATCTTGGCGGTGTCCTCTCTGCCTCTAGGATGTGAACACTTGTTCCATTCCCCAGATTAGGAAAATTTTCATCCAGAATTTGTTCAACTATATCTTCTAGTCTTCTGTGTTTCTCCACCTCCTCAGGGATCCCAGTAATTCTGACATTGGAACATTTCATGGCGTCATTTTTTTCCCTAATTTTGTTTTCGTGGCTTCTGAGATGTTTGTTCCTGGCCTCCTCCTGATCCTCCTTTTCTATCAGCTTGTCTTCTAGATCACTAATTCGATCTTCTGCCTTGTTTGCCCTAGCTGTTAGAGTATTTAGATTAGATTGGATCTCATTGATAGCATATGTAAGTACTACCAGATCAGCCCTCACTTCTGCCCTTAGAGATTCTATTTGCCACTAACAGTCTTCTCCAACCTAGCCATTGCCTGGATAATTGTTACCCTGAATTCCATTTATGACACATTGTTTATGTCCATATCCAGTAGTTCTGTGGCAGAGGTCACAGTCTCTGAATTTTTCCTCTGTTGGGTGTTCCTCTTCCTAGTCTTTTTGGTGAGAGGTGCTTGAGGGGATGTAAAGCTGAATATATCAACCACAGTCCAGTCAAGGTGCACCTTGGAAAGCTTCAGAGCAATCAAAGTCACCACCAAAAAGAAAGAAAAAAGAAAAAAAAAGAGAAAAAGAGAAAAGAAAAAAACCCAGCCAATAGGAGCCCCAGAAGTAAGATTTATAAAGTACACTTATAAGTTATATACAAAAATGAACAAACAAAAAGACCAACAAAAGTTTAAAAAAGAAAGAAAGAAAGAAAAACTCAGCCAAAAAGAACCCCAATAATAAGATTTATATAGTGCAAAAAACAAATACACAGAAACACTGACAGAAGAATAAGATGGGAAGGTGGTTATAAACGCTTGATGTGGGCAAAGATGGTTATTTCAGTTCTTTCTCAGTGTATCTTGTTATCTTTGTTAAAAAACTCAACTTTCCAGAGATATAGGGAAATTAAAGCTGGTTTATATATAGGAGTAGTATTGAATAGGAAAAAAGGACTACCTTGAAGCATATATATATGTATATATATATATATATATATATATATATATACACTTTAAAAAAAGAAAAAAGGTATATGTATGAAAAAAGTTCAAATTAAAAACTTATCATGGTCTTTTTTCCATTTTGAGTTTATCTTTGTGTACGGTGTAAGAGAATGGTCGAGTTTCATTCTTCTGCATATAGCTGTCCAGTTTTCCCAGCACCATTTATTGAAGAGACTGTCTTTTTTCCACTGTATATATTTTCCTGTTTTGTCAAAGATTAATTAACCATATCGTTGAGGGTCCATATCTGGGCTCTCTACTCTGTTCCACTGGTCTATGTCTCTGTTTTTATGCCAGTACCATGCTGTCTTGGTGATCACGGCTTTATAGTAAAGCTTGAAATCAAGTAACGTGATGCCTCCAGTTTTATTTTTGTTTTTCAACATTTCCTTAGCGATTTGGGGTCTCTTCTGGTTCCATACAAATTTTAGGATTGTTTGCTCCAGCTCTTTGAAAAATACCAGTGGAATTTTGATCGGAGTGGCATTAAAAGTATAGATTGCTTGAGGCAGTATAAACATTTTAACAATGTTTATTCTTCCAATCCAAGAGCATGGAATGGTCTTCCATCTTTTTGTGTCTTCTTCAATTTCTTTCATGAGTGTTCTGTAGTTCCTCAAGTACAGTTCCTTTACCTCTTTGGTTAGGTATATCCCTAGAGACAGGAATCCATCAGAATCCTAGAGGAGAACATAGGCAGTAACCTCTTCATTATCAGGCACAGCAACTTCTTTCAAGATGAACTTTTGGGACTTCATCAAAATCAAAAGCTTCTGCACAGCAAACGAAACAGTCAAGAAAACAAAGAGGCAATCCACGGAATGGGAGAAGATATTTGCAAATGACAGTACAGACAAAAGGTTGATATCCAGCATCTATAAAGAACTCCTCAAACTCAACACACACAAAACAGACAATCATATAAAAAAAAATGGGCAGAAGATATGAACAGATACTTCTCCAATGAAGACATACAAATGGCTATCAGACACATGAAAAAATGTTCATCATCACTAGCCATCAGGAGATTCAAATTAAAACCACATTGAGATATCACCTTACACCAGTTAGAATGGCCAAAATTAGCAAGACAGGAAACAACATGTGTTGGAGGGGATGAAGAGAAAAGGGAAACCCTCTTACACTGTTAGTGGGAATGCAAGTTGGTGCAGCCTCTTTGGAGAACAGTGTGGAGATTCCTCAAGAAATTAAAAATAGAACTTCCCTATGACCCTGCCATTGCACTACTGGGTATTTACCCCAAAGATACAGATGGAGTGAAAAGAAGGGCCATCTGTACCCCAATGTTTATAGCAGCAATGGCCATGGTCGCCAAACTGTGGAAAGAACCAAGATGCCCTTCAATGGACAAGTGGATAAGGAAGGTGTGGTCCATATACACTCTGGAGTATTGTGCCTCCATCAGAAAGGACAAATACCCAACTTTTGTAGCAACATGGATGGGACTGGAAGAGATTATGCTGAGTGAAATAAGCCAAGCAGAGAGAGTCAATTATCATATGGTTTCACTTATTTGTGGAGCATAACAAATAGCTTAGAGGACAAGGGGAAATGGAGAGAAGGGAATTGAGGGAAATTGGAAGGGGCGGTGAACCATGAGAGACTATGGACTCTGAAAAACAATCTGAGGGTTTTGAAGTGGCTGGGGGTGGGAGGTTGGGGGAACCAGGTGGTGGGTATTGGAGAGGGCACAGATTACATGGAGCACTGGGTGTGGTGCAAAAATAATGAATACTGTTACAATGAAAAAAATAAAAACAAAAATAAAAAAATCATGGAATATGTTATATTCCATATCTAGTTGTAATGGTAAGTAGGTTAAAAAAATAATAAGAATCATGAGAACAAACTTAAAAGAATGTTTTGTTTCTTAAATCATGTGGTATTTGTCTTTCTCTGACTTATTTCACTTAGCATTATATCCTCTAGATCCATCTCTATTGTTATAAGTGGCAAGATTTCATTCTTTTTTATGGCTGGTAGCATTTTATTATATACATATATATCACATATTTATTCATCTGTTGATGGACCCTTAGGTTGCTTCTTTATGGTGAAATGAACACAATGCATGTATCTTTACAAATTAGTGTTTTTGTTTTCTTTGAGTAAATGCCCATATAAATGAATTATATGGTAATTCCATTCTAAATTTTTTATGTCTTATATCTCATGTCTCTTTATGTTCAATTGTCCAGTATATAGTACATCATAGGTTTGATGTAGTGTTCAGTGGTTCATTAGTTGCATATAACACCCAGTGCTTGTCACAACATGTGCCCTACATTCTTAATTTTTTGAGGAACCTTCATACTGTTTTCCACACTAGCTGTACCAGCTTGCATTTCCCCAACAGTGCACAAGGGGTCCATTTTCTCTATATCCTCTTGAATACTTGTTACTTCTTTTGCTTTTTTTATTTCAGTCATTCTGACAGGTGTAAGGTGATATCTTGTTGCGGTTTTAATTTGCATTTCCCTGATGATGAGTGATGTTGAGCATCTTTTCATGTGTCTGTTGGCCATCTGTATGTCTTTAGAAAATGTCTACTGAGATTCTCTCCCCATTTAAAAATTGGATTGTTTGTTTTTTTGGTATTGAGTTCTATAAATTCTTTATGTATTTTGGATGTTAACCATTTATTGGGTATATCATTTATAAATACCATCTCCCATTCAGTAGGTCGTCTTTCAGTTTTGTTGACTATTTCCTTCTCTGTGCAAAAGCTTTTTATTTTGGTGTTGTCCCAGCAGTTTCATTTTACTTTTGTTTCCCTTGCCAAAAGAAACCTATCTAGAAAACTTTCTATGACTGATGTCCAAGAAATTACTGCCTATGTTCCCTCCCCACCACCTAGGATTTTTATAGTTTCAGGTCTCACATTTAGGCCTTTAATCTGTTTTCAGTTTTTGTGTGTGTGTGGTGTAAGAATGTGGTCTAGTTAGTTTCATTCTTTTGCATGTAGCTCTCCAGTTTTCCTAGCACCATTTGTTGAAGAGATTGTCTTTTTTCCATTGCATATTCTTATCTCCTTCATCATAGACTAATTTACCTGATAAACATGGATTTATTCTGTTCTATTAATCTGTGTGTCTGTTTTGGTGCCAGTAGCATACCATTTTCTTTTATTATAACTTTGTAGTATATCTTGAAATCTGAAATTATGATACCTCCAGTTTTGTTCTTTTTCAAGACTGCTTTGGCTATTTGAAATCTTTATGGCTCATACAAATTTTAGGATTATTTGTTCTAGTTCTTTAAAAATGCTATTTATATTTTGATAGGGATTGCTTTGAATCTATAGATGGCTTTGAGTACTTTGGACATTTAAACAATATTAATACTTCCAACCCTTGAGCATGGAATAGCTTTCCACATGTGTTGTGTCATGTTCAGTTTTTTTCATCAGTGTTTTATAGTTTTAGTTGTACAGGTCTTTCACTTCCTTTGTTAAGTTTATTTCTAAGCTTTTTATTCTTTTTGGTGCAATTGTAAATGGGATTGTTTTTTAAATTTCTGTTTCTACTCCTTCATTATTAGTGTTTTAGAAATGCACATATTTCTGTATGAAAATGTTGATTAACTTTGTATCCTGTGACTTTGCTGAATTCATCTATTTGTTCTAGTAGTTTTTTGTTGGAGTCTTAAGGGTTTTCTATACATAATATCATATCATCTACAAGTAGTGAAAGTTTTACTTCTTCCTTACCAAAGTGGATGCCTTTTCTTTCTTGTATGGTTGTGGTGGCTAGGAGTTTCAGCACTATGTTGAATGAAAACAGTGAGAGTGGACATCCTTGTGTTGCTCCTGATCTTACAAAGAAAGCTCTCGGGGATCCTGGGTGGCTCAGTGGGTTAAAGCCTCTGCCTTTGGCTCGGGTCATGACCCCAGGGTCCTGGGATTGAGTCTCACATCGGGCTCCCTGCTGAACAGGGAGCCTGCTTCCTCCTCTTTCTCTACCTGTCTCTCTGCCTAGTTGTGATCTCTGTCTGTCAAATAAATAAATGAAATCTTTAGGGAAAAAAAAAGAAAAAGAAAAGCTCTCCTTTTTTGGCCATTGACTATGATATTTGCTGTTTTTTTTTTCACAAATGGACTTTATTATGTTGAGGTATGTTCTCTCCAGACTTATTTGTTGAGCATTTTTATCATGTATGGATGTTGTACTTTGTCAAATGCTTTTTCTGCATCTATTAAAATGAGTGTATGGTTTTTATCCTTTCTCTTGTTAATGTGATGTATCATGTTGATTGATTTGCAAATATTGATTTCCAGACTTATTTGTTGAGCATTTTTATCATGTATGGATGTTGTACTTTGTCAAATGCTTTTTCTGCATCTATTAAAATGAATGTATGGTTTTTATCCTTTCTCTTGTTAATGTGATGTATCATGTTGATTGATTTGCAAATATTGAACCACACTTTTATTTTTGGAATAAATCCCACTTGGTTGTGGTGAATCATTTTTTAAAGTATTGTTGAAAATAATTTGCTAATATTTTATTGAGGATATTTGCATCTATGTTTCTCAGAGATATTGCTTATAGTTTTCTTTCTTTTTTTTTTTTTTTTTTTGTAGTATCATTATCTGGTTTTGGTATCAGGGTAATGCTGGCCTCATAGAATAAATTTGGAAGCTTTCCTTCCTCTTTTATTTTTTGGAATAGTTTGATAAGAGTAGGTTTTAACTTGTTTAAGTGTTTGGTAGAATTTACCTGTGAAGCTGTCTGGTCCTGGACTTTTCTTTGTTGGGAGTTTTTTAACTACTAATTCAATTTCATTGCTATTAATTTTTATGTTCAAATTTTCTGTTTCTTCCAGATTCAGTTTTGGGAGATTATATATTTCTAGAAATTTATTCATTTCTTCTAGGTTGTCCAATTTTGGCATATAATTTTTTATAACTTAATGACTTAATCCTTTGTTGGTTGTTATTTCTCCTCTTTCATTTCTGATTTATTTATTTGAGTCTTTCTTTTATCAGTCTGGCTAAAGATTTATTAATTTTATTGATCTTTTCAAAGAACCAGCTACCAGTTTTATTGATCAGTTATATTGTTGTTGTTTTGTTCTCTGTGCCCTTTATTTCTGCTCTTAAATAGTCAAAAGACACTTTTAATCTCTATTTCATTTATTTCCTTTTTTCAGCTGGCTTGGGGATTTGTTTGCTCTTCTTTTTCTAGGTCCTTTAGGTGTAAGATTAGGTTATTTGAGATTTTTCTTTATTCTTGAAATAGGCTTGTATTACTATAATCTTTCATCCTAGAACAACTTTTGCTGCATCCAAAGATTTTGGGCTATTGTGTTTTCATTTTCATTTGCCTCCAGGTATCTTTTTTATTTACTCTTTGATTTCTTCGTTGACCCATTTATTGTTTAGTAACATCTTATTTAGCTTTCATGTGTTTGTTTTCTTTCCAAAACTGTATTTTTTTATGATTAATTTCTAGTTTCGTACTGTTTTGGTTGGGAAAGATGCATGATACAATGTCTTTTTAAAAGCAGAGAGAGTCAATTATCATATGGTTTCACTTACTTGTGGAGCATAAGGAATAACACAGAGGACATTGGGAGATGGAGAGGAGAAGTGAGTGGGGGGAAATTAGAGGGGGAGATAAACCATGAGAGACTGTGGACTCTGAGAAACAAACTGAGGGTTTTGGGGGGGCATGGGGGGCTGAGTAAGCCCAGTGGAGGGTATTAAGGAGGGTACATATTGCATGGAGCACTGGGTGTGGTGCATAAACAATGAATTATGGGTCACTGAAAAAAAACAATTAAATGAAGAAAAAGAGACTTGTTTGTGGTCTACTATATGATTTATTCTGGGGAATGTTCCATGTGCATTTGGAAAGAATGTATATTCAGTTATTTATGATGGAATGTTCTGAATTTATCTGTTATGTCCATCTGGTTCAATGTGTCATTCAAAGCCACTGTTTACTTGTTGCTTTTCTGTCTACTATTCCCCTACTATTACCATATTACTGTAATTCCCCTATTATTACCATATTACTGTAAATTTATTTCCTTATTCTTTTAATAGTTATGTATTTAGGTGCTCCGATGCTGGGTGCATAAGTATTTAAAATTATTAATTCCTCTTGTTGGACTGTTTTATCATTATGTAGTATCCTTCCTTGTCTCTAGTTATAGTTTTTGTTTTAAAGTCTATTTTGGTGGGGAAGAGCCAAGATGGTGGAGGAGTAAAAGGCTGAAATGACCTCAGGTCACAGGAGTTCAGTTAGATGGTTATCAAAACATTCTGAACACCTACAAATCCAACAGGAGATTGAAGAGAAGAACAGCAATTCTCGAAACAGAAAATCAACCACCTTTGCAAGGTAGGACATGTGGAGAAGTGAATCCAAAGCAACAGGAAGATAGACTGCAGGGGAGAGGGGCTGGTTCCAGGCAAGTGGCAGAGCAACGGAGCACAAAAACAGAACTTTTAGAAGTCTGCTCCACTGAGGGACATTGCTCCAGAGGCTAAGTGGGGGTGGAGACCTCGCAGGGACAGCATGGTCTCTGGTCCCACAGGATCACAGAGGATTGGGGGTATCTACAGAGACAGAGCTGAGGAGTGAACTCTCAGCTCCGGATTACCTTAAACTGTGATCCGTGGCACAATCAGACCACTGCTCTTTGAGCAGGGACCCCACAAGTGACAGATCTGGGGAGATTCACCTTCCTTCTCTGGGGGCAGGAATCTGCTGGGTTTGGAGACTCCAAACAGGGCTGTGTGCCTGAGACAGAAATGCGTCGTCACAGGCCGGGTGAGCTTGGAGCGTGGCCAGAGACCAGGGAGACGAGAGTGATTGAGTGCTTTTCTCTGAAGGCACACTGAGGTGTGGGGCCCTGAGCTCTTGGCTACTCCGGGCCAGAGATTGGGAGGCCGCCATTTTCATTCCTGTCCTCCAGCGTTCTATGGAGAGCGTTCAGGGAACAAAAGTTCCCAATAGCGAACCAAGCAGATTACTTAGCCTGGCCCCTGGCAAGGGCAGAGCAATTCTACCTCGGGCAAAGATATTTGAGAATCAATACAACAGGCCCCTCCCCCAGAAGATCAGCAAGAGCGTCCAGACAAGACCAAGCTCACTGATCAAAGCAAAGCATGGAATTCATGGCTTTCTCCCCGTAAGTCTGCAGTCTTGCAAAGTTAAATTTTTTTAATTTTATTTTTTTCTCATTCTAATTTTTTGACTTTTACTCTTTCCTCTTTTAACGTTTTTTAACTACTTTATCTTAATACCTTTCTTTAAAAAAGTCTTTTTGACTTTCATTATTATAGTCACATTTTATCCTTTATTGTATATAACTTCATTTTTTGTATACATAAAGGGATTTTTCCTTCTAAAAAATTTTGGGATGCAACTTCTTCTAATAGATCAAAATATACCCTAAATCTAGCACAGGGCTTTGTTCTAGTCTCTAGCCTGAGCAAATTCTCTCTACTTTCTTTTTCTTTCTTTTCCCAACCAACTTATCAACTCCTTTTTAAGAATTTCTTAAAATTTTTCATCTTTACAGTTATATTCCATCCCTTCATCATGTTTACCCTTAATTTTGTGTGTGTGTGTATATATACACACACATAAGTTTTTGTCTCTTTAAATTTTGGGGAGGTAATTTTTTCTAAGAGACCAAAATACACCCAAAATCAAGTGGGTGGCTCTGTTATTCACCAGTCTAGTATATATATATACATATATATATATGTATATATATATATATGTATATATATATATATAAATTTTAAAAAAATTTCTGAACTTCTTTTTACCCCCTTTCTTCTCCCCATGATTTGTAGTCTCTTCTGATTTGGTTAACACACATTTTTCTGAGGTCTTTGCCACCCTTTTAGTATTTTATTCTCTTTTTCATATGTTCTTAACTGGATAAAATGACAAGGCAGAAAAAACACACACAAAAAAAGAAAAGAAAAGAAAAGAAAAAGAGGCAGTACCAAAGACTAGGGACTAATCAATATGGACAATGGTAACATGTCAGATTTAAATTTCCAAATGATGATTCTCCAGGTGCTAGCTGGACACAAAAATGGCACAGAAGATATTAGAGAAACCCTGTCTGGAGAAATAAAAGCCCTTTCTGGAGAAATAAAAGAACTAAAATCTAACCAAGCTAAAATATAAAAAACTATTAATGAGGTGCAATAAAAAATGAAGGCTCTTACTGCTAGGATAAATGAGGCAGAAGAGAGAATTAGTGACATAGAAGACCAAATGACGGAGAAAAAAGAAGCTGTGCAAAAGAGAGACAAACAGCTACTGGACCACGAGGGGAGAATTCGAGAGATAAATCATAACCATAAGATGAAACAATATTAGAGTAATTGGGACTCTAGAAGAAGAAGAAAGGGGGGCAGAAGGTATATTGGAGCAAATTATTGTAGAGAATTTCCCTAATATGGCAAAGGGAACAAACATCAAAATCCAGGAGGCACAGAGAACCCCCCTAAAAATCAGTAAGAATAGGTCCACATCTAATGGTAAAACTTACAAGTCTTAGTAACAAAGAGAAAATCCTGAAAGCAGCCCGGGGTAATGGCAGCAGACTTATCACAGAGAACTGGCAGGCCAGAAAGAACTGGCATAATACATTTAGAGCACTAAATGATAAAATCATGCAGCCAAGAATACCATATTCAGCTAGGCTATCATTGAAAATAGGAGAGAGAAAAAACTTCCAGGACAAATAAAAACTAAAAGAATTTGTAAACACCAGCCCATCTCTACAGGAAATATTGAAAGGGGTCCTCTAAGCAAAGAGAGAACTTAAAAGTAGTAGACTAGAAAGGAACAGAGACAATATACAGTAACAGTCACCTTACATGTAATACAATGGCACTAAATTCATATTTCTCAGTAGTTACCCTGAATGTTAATGGGCTAAATGCCCCCAATCAAAAGACACAGGGTATCAGAATGGGTTAAAAAAAAAAAAAAACCATCAATATGCTGCCTATAAGAAACTTATTTTAGACCCAAAGACACCTCCAGATTTAAAGTGAGGGGGTGGAAAACAATGTACCATGCTAACGGACATCAGAAGAAAGCTGGGGTGGCAATCCTTATATCAGATCAATTAGATTTTAAGCCAAAGACTATAATAAGAGATGAAGAAAGACACTATATCATACTCAAAGGATCTGTCCAACAAGAAGATCTAACAATCTTAAATATCTATGCCCCTAACATGGGAACAGCCAACTATATAAACCAATTAATAACAAAATCAAAGAAACTCATTGACAATAATACAATAATAGTAGGGGACTTTAACACTCCCTTCACTGAAATGGATATCATCCAAGCAAAAGATCAACAAGGAAATAAAGGCCTTAAATAACACACCGGACCAGATGGACATCACTGATACATTCAGAACATTCTATCCCAAAGCAACAGAATGCACACTCGTCTTGAGTGCACATGGAACATTCTCCAGAATAGATCCCATCCTGGATCACAAATCAGGTCTCAACTGGTACCAAAAGATTGGGATCATTCCCTGTATATTTTTGGACCACAGTGTTTTAAAACTCAAATGCAATCACAAGAGGAAATTTGGAAAAAACCTAAATACATGGAGGCTAAAGAGAATCCTACTAAAGAATGAATGGGTCAACCAGGAAATTAAAGAAGAATTGAAAAAAATCATGGAAACAAATGATAATGAAAACACAACTATTCGAAGTCTGTGGGACACTGCAAAGGCACTCCTGAGAGGAAAATATATAGCTATACAAGCCTTTCTCAAGAATCAAGAAAGGTCTCAAATACACAACCTAACCCTGCACCTAATGTAGTTGGAGAAAGAATAGCAAAGAAAGCCTAAACCCAGCAGGAGAAGAGAAATAATAAAGATCAGAGCAGAAATTAATGAAATAGAAACCAAAAGAACAGTAGAACAAATCAACGAAACTAGGAGCTGGTTCTTTGAACGAATTAATAAGATTGGTAACCCCCTGGCCGGACTTATCCGAAAGAAAAGAGAAAGGACCCAATAAATAAAATCATGAATGAAAGAGGAGAGGCCACAACTAACACCAAAGAAATACAAACAATTATAAGAAATATTATGAGCAACTGTATGCCAGCAAATTCAACAATCTGGAAGAAATGGTTGCATTCCAAGAGACGTATAAACTACCAAAGCTGAACTAGGAAGAAATAGAAAACCTGAACAGATCCATAACCAGTAAGGAGTTTGAAGCAGTCATCAAAAATCTCCCAACAAACAAGAGCCCAGGGCCAGAATCTTCCCAGGGGAATCCTACCAAACATTTAAAGAAGATTTAATTCCTATTCTCCTGAAACTGTCCCAAAAATTGAAGTGGAAGAAAAACTTCCAAACTCATTTTATGAGGCCAGCATTACCTTGATCCCCAAACCAGACAAAGACCCCATTAAAAAAAGAGAATTGCAGACCGATATCCTTGATGAACACAGATGCGAAAATTCTCACCAAAATACTAGCCAGTAGGATCCAACAGTACATTAAAAGGATTAGTCACCCTGACCAAGTGGGATTTATTCCAGGGCTGCAAGGTTGGTTCAACATCTGTAAATCAATCAATGTGATACAATACATTAATAAAAGATAGAACAAGAACCATATGATACTCTCAATAGATGCTGAAAAAGCATTTGATAAAGTACAGCATCCTTTCCTGATCAAAATTCTTTAAAGTGTAGGAATAGAGGGTGCATACCTTAATATCATCAAAGCCATCTGTGAAAATCCCACAGCAAATATCATTCTCAATGGGGAAAAACTGAGAGCTTTTCTGCTAAGGTCAGGAACACAGCAGGGATGTCCATTATCATCACCGCTATGCAACATAGTACCAGAAGTTCGAGCCTCAGCAGTCAGACAACAAAAAGATATTAAAGGCATCCAAATCAGCAAAGAAGAAGTCAAACTATCACTCTTTGCAGACGATATGATACTATGTGGGAAACCCAAAAGACTCCACTCCGAATCTGCTAGAACTTGTACAGGAATTCAGTAAAGTGTCAGGATATAAAATCAATGCACAGAAATCAGTTGCATTTCTTTACACCAACAATAAGAAGAGAAATTAAGGAGTCAATCCTACTTATAATTACACCCAAAACTGTAAGATACCTAGGAATAAACCTAACCAAAGAGGCAAAGAATCTGTACTCAGAAAACTATGAAGTACTCATAAGAGAAATTGAGGAAGACACAAAGAAATGGAAAAATGTTCTATGCTCATGGGTTGGAAGAACAAATATTGTGAAAATGTCTATTCTACCTAAAGCAATCTACACGTTTAATGCAATCACTATCAAAATACCATCAAAGTTTTTCAAATAAATAGAACAAATAATCCTAAAATTTATATAGAACCAAAAAAGATCTTTAATAGCCAGAGGAATGTTGAAAAAGAATGTCAGGGGCACCTGGGTGGCTCAGTGGGTTGGGCCGCTGCCTTCGGCTCAGGTCATGATCTCAGGGTCCTGGGATCGAGTCCCGCATCGGGCTCTCTGCTCAGCGGGGAGCCTGCTTCCTCCTCTCTCTCTCTGCCTGCCTCTCTGCCTACTTGTGATCTCTCTTTGTCAAATAAATAAATAAAATTTAAAAAAAAAAAGAATGTCAAAGTTGGAGGCATCACAATTCCAGACTTCAAGCTCTATTACAAAGCTGTCAGCATCAAGACAGTATGATACCAGCACAAAAACAGACACATAGATCAATGGAACAAAATACAGAGCCCAGAAATAGACCATCAACTCTATGGTCAAGACAAAGCAGGAAAGAATGTCCAATGGAAAAAAGATAATCTCTCCAACAAATGGTGTTGGGAAAATTAGACCCAACTGGACCATTTCCTTACACCACACGTGAAAATAGACTCAAAATGAAGGACCTCAATGTGAGAAAGTAATCCATCAAAATCCTTGAGGAAAACATGGCCTCAGCCACAACAACATCTTCCTAGAAACATCGCCAAAGATAAGGGAAGCAAGGGCAAAAATGAACTATTGGAACTTCATCCAGATCAGAAGCTTTTGCACAGCAAAGGAAATAGTCAACAGTACCAAAAGACAACTGAAAGAATGGAAGATATTTGCAAATGACATATCAGATAAAGGGCTAGTACCCAAAATCTATAAAGAACTTATCAAACTCAACACCCAGAGAACAAATAATCCAATCAAGAAATGGGCTTAAGATATGAACAGACATTTCTGCAAAGAAGACATCCAGATGGCCAACAGACACATGAAAAAGTGCTCCACATCACTCAGCATCAGAGAAATACAAATCGAAACCACAATGAGATACCACCTCACACAGTCAGAGTGGCTAAAATTGACCAGTCAGATAACGACAGATGCTGTCAAGGATGGGGAGAAAGGGCACTGTTGGTGGGAATGAAAGCTGGAAACCACTCTGGAAAATAGCATGGAGGCTCCTCAAAAAGTTAAAAATAGAGCTACTCTATGACTCTGAAATGGTAGTACTGGGTATTTACCCTAAAGATACAAATGTAGTGATCTGAAGAGGCATGTGCACCTAAATGTTTATAGCAGCAATGTCCACAATAGCCAAACTATGGAAAGAACCTAGATGTCCATCAAAAGATGGATGGATAAAGAAGATGTGGTATATATATATAATGGATTACTCTGCAGCCATCAAAGGAAATGAAATCTTGCTATTTGCAATGATGTGGATGGAACTAGAGGGTATTATGCTGAGTGAAATAAGTCAATCAGAGAAAGATAATTATATGATCTTCCTGATATGAAGAATTTGAGAGGCAATGTCGGGGGTTTGGGATGTAGGGAAGGAAAAAATGAAACAAGATGGGATTAGGAGGGAGACAAACTGTAAGATACTCTTAATCTCACAAAACAAACAGAGGATTGCTAGGGGTAGGGGGTAGGGATAGGGTGGTGGGGTTATGGACATTGGGGGAGGGTATGTGCTGTGGTGAGTGCTGTGAAGTGTGTAAACCTGGAGATTCACAGACCTGTACTCCTGGGGCTAATAATACATTATATGTTAATTAAAAATTAAAAATTAAAAATAAATAAAAAATTTTTAAAAAAGATTGGTTTTGCAAAACCTATATGCCAGACTCAAACTAACACAAATTTTGTCCTCAAACCTAAAAAAATTGATTTGAGTTTCATGTTACTCATTTTTAACATTATCATTCCAGCCACACACATTGATCTCTCAAGTAGTATTGTTACTTATTCTAGTCAAATGTAGGATATGGTTGGAAAATATTTAAAATATTCCCATAAAATATTAAAGCGAAGAGAGTTATGAAAAAAATTTAAAAATCTATGAATTACTTTTTGACACTTTCTCTGAGAGCAGAAGAAACCATTGCTTTATCAGTTGAAGGGAAATGTGTTAGTCACAAATAATATGCATGTCTTCATATAAAAATATTTTTCTCTTCAAAACAAATTATAGCTTTAGATATGTTTCACAATGATATCTTGGGAAAATTGATTGTGAAGGCAGGCATGAGTCCAACAAAATATTCTATTTTAAAAGTACTTTGAAAAGAGGAATTCTTATCACATTCTTAATATTGGCTAATCAACAAGGACATACAGCATTTTACAAAAGGAAATGTACACTGCTTGAATATATATATTTAAAAAAATTTTTTTTTTTTTAATTTGACAGAGAGAGATCACAAGTAAGCAGAGACACAGGCTCCCCGCTGAGCAGAAAGCCCGATGCGGGGCTTGATCCCAGAACCCTGGGATCATGACCTGAGCCAAAGTCAGAGGCTTTAACCCACTGAGCCACCCAGGTGCCCCTGCTTGAATATATTTAAATAATAAAATAAATCTTTATTTCTAATTCTCTAAAAAAAATAAATAAATAAATAAATAAAGTCTATTCGGTCTAGCATGAGTATTGCTACTCCAATTTCCATGGTAAATGTTTTCCCATTTCTTCATTTTCAGTCTGTATCTGTCTTTAGGTGTGAAGTGAGTCTCTTGTAGGCAGCATATAGAAGGGCCTTGATTTTTTTTAGCCATTCAGTTATTCTGTGTTTTTTGTTGGAGCATTTAGTCTGTTTATATTCAAAGTAATTAATGATAGGTATGTTTATTGCCATTTGTTACTTATTTTACAGTTGTTTTTGCATTTCTTTTCCATTCCTTTTTTCTCTTTTTCTCTTCCCTTGTGGTTTGATGGCTTTATTTAGTGATATGCTTGAATTCTTCCACTTTATTTTTATGATCTGTTAGGTTTTTTTTTTATTTGTGGTTATCATTAAGTTCATGCATATAACATCTTATGCATCCAGCAGCCTTTATTAAGTTGATGATTGCTTAAGTTTAAACCCATTTTAGAAGCATTAAATTTTTAATCCCCCCATGTTTTATGTATATGAAGTTATTCTTTACATCCTTTTGTGAATCACTTGAGTGACTTTTATAAATATAATTTATTTTACTGCTTTTGTGCTTTAACCTGTGTACTGCTTTTATAAGTAGTTAATCTACTACTTTTGTTATGTTTATATGTAGTTGTGAAATTTTTTCCTTTCCTAGTTTTCTTGCCCCTTACTATGTATGGCCTTTTCACTCAAAGAATTTTCTTTAACGTTTCTTATAAAGCTGCTTTGTAGTGATACTTTAACTTTTTGTTTTTGTCTGGGAAGCTCTATCTTTCTATTCTGAATAGCCTTTCTGGATATGGTATTTTTGGTTGCAAGTTTTTTCCTTTCAGCACTTTGAATATATCATTTCACACCCTTCTTTCCTGCTGAAAGCTCAGCTGAAAGGGGTTTCCCTTGTATTTAACTGTTTTCTTTTCCCTTCTTGCTTTTGAAATCCTCTCTTTATCACTACTTTTTGCCATTTTAATAATTGTGTTTTGATGTGAACCTCCTTGGGTTGATTTTGTTGGGGGTTCTCTGTGCCTCCTACATCTGGATTTCTCTTTTCTTCCCCAGGCTTGGGAAATTTTTAGTTATTATCTCTTCAAATCAATTTTCTCTCCTTTCTCTTCGGATCCCTATAATGCAAATGTTACTACACTTGATGGTGTTGCTGAGTTCTCTTAACCTATTCTCAACTTTTATTTATTCTTTTTCCTGTTCAGCTTGGGTTTTTCCACTACTTTGTCTTCCAACCTCCTAATTCATTCTTCTGATTCTTCTATTCTACTATTTATTCCCTCGAAAATATTTTGAATTTCATCTATTGAGTTTTTCATTTCTAATTGATTCTTTTTTATATTTTCTCTTTGTTGAAGGTCTCACTGAGATCATCCATTCTTTTCTAAAGTCCTGTAAAGATCTTTATAACCATTACTTTGAATCCTCTATCAGACATGTTGTTTGTCTCTATTTCATTTAGCTCTTTTGCTGTGATTTTGTCCTGTTCTTTCATTTGGGACATATTCTTCTTTTGTCTAACTCTCTTTTTTCTATGTATTAGGAAAGTCCACTGTGTCTCTTGATCTTGAAAGTAATTCCTTATGATGAAGAGGTCCTGTGGTACCCTGCAGTACAGTTTCTTCTGTCCATTAGAGCCATGCTGTTCAAGGGTGTCTCTCGTGTGTGTTTTGTGCACCCTGCAGTTGTGGTTGAGTAAATTTTTCCTTCAGTACAGTCTATTGCAGTAGTCCTTTTTGTCTGTTGTGGCAGTGTTTGGTCTCTTTGATATTAAAGGGCCAGTCTGGGGCCACCTTAAGCTTGTTGTTGGGTCAGACCACATACCTGCCCTTGGCCTCTTTGCTATAACTGTGGTTACACCAAACTGCAGGATGCTTTCCCTACATTGTCCCCTGAGAGTCTTTTGTTGTTGGGTACAGCCTGAAGTCGGGCCAGATGTCTGCCTCAGTGTCTTTTGGGTTTACAGTGACTCTAAACTATAGGGATCTATCTTTGTGATGCCCCCCGGTAAGGTTTTTGTCAGTGAGTAGGGTCAGCAGTCATCTCAGATGTCCATCCCCAGCCCACTGCTGGGGCTGCAGTTACATTGGTATGTATGGTTATCTTCCCCTCTCCATAAGGCAAGAGTCACTTTGGAGTGATTTTGGCCACTATCTGGAGTTCTTGCACTATCAGGTGCACTTTATATGGACTCTTCCAGAGTGGGTTGGGTTGGGTGGGGTGGGTCTGCAGGAGAACAAGGGGGTAGGGTGCATATGTGTCAATATGCTAGGTGGTAAGTGTTTGTTCTGGTTCCCACAGATGTCTGAGTATCTAGGCTGGAGTGGGGCAGGGTGAAGAAATGACACCCATAAGCTCTTTTATTCTTAAAGAAGTGTCCTAAAGATTTCTGCCCCTCCATTTCAGTTTCTGAGATTAGGAAATTAACCTCCTTTCCGCTTATCCCAGGTGCTTTTTAAATTGCCGCTTCTATGTTGTATCTTGGAGAGGTTGTTAATTATGCTGTCTTTTTAAGGGGAAGGATTATTTTCTACAGCCAACTGGATCTCCTAGAGTCAAGCCCACTGATTTTTTAAAACGCTGGGTGTTAAGTCCCACTGACTATAAAGACTCTCAAAGTTAATGCCCTCTGGTTTTTCAAAGCCAAATGTTATGGGGACTCGTCTTCCCAGTGCAGGTCCCTCATGTCTGGGGTGCCTGCTGTGGAGTCTATTCCTCTCCATTTTCCATGCTTGTGGTGATTCTCCTTTTTGTGGTTAGTGTCACAAGTTAATTTGGCTACCCTCCATCTCCCTGCCCTTACTATTCTTTTGGTGGCTTTCTCTCTATGATTAACCATAGAGAGTCTATTCTGTTCAGTCTTTGGTTCATTTTCTGGGTTAGTTACAGTGATGTGAAAATTGCCTAGATGTTTCCATGAGATGAAGTGAGCTTGGCATCCTCCTATTCCATCACCTTCTCACGCTCCTATCTGTTATGATTTCAATCTTTTAATCAAGACTTGTTTTGTAGCCTTGTGTGATCAATCCTGGAGAATGTTCATGCGTACTTCAAAAGAATGTGTATTCTACCGTTTTGTTTTGTTTTTTTTTAATATAATTTTTTATTTTTTATAAACATATATTTTTATCCCCAGGGGTACAGGTCTGTGAATCACCAGGTTTACACACTTCACAGCACTCACCAAAACACATACCCTCCCCAATGTCCATAATACCACCCCCTTCTCCCAAATGTTGAAAATAGAACTGCCCTATGACCCAGCAATTGCACTATTGGGTATTTACCCTAAAGATACAAACGTAGTGATCCAAAGGGACACGTGTACTCGAATTTTTATTCTACTGTTTTTTAAAGAAGATTCTGTATTATGTATCTGTTAATATACCTGGTCTAATGTGTTGTTCAGAGCCACTGTTTCTTTATTGATTTTCTGTCTGGATGATCTATTCATTGATGTAAGTGGGGTATTAAAGTCTGCTATTATTGTATTACTGCCAATTTTTCTCACTATGTCTGTTAACACTTTATATACTTAGGTGCTTCTATGTTGTGCAGAGGCAATTGTTATGTTGATCTTGGTGGGTTGATCCCTTTATTATTGTATAATGTCCTTCTTTGTTTCCTTTCCAGTCTCTGTTTTATTTTGTCTTATATGAGTATTGTTACACCAGTTTTTTGTCTATTTCTGCTTGTATTGAATATTTTTTGATTAATAGCATTGTCTTTTTACATTTAAAGTAATTATTTCTAGGTATGTATTGTCATTTTATTAATTGTTCTCTGGTTGTTTTTATAGTTCTTTTCTGTTTTCTTTCTTGTTCTCTCCCTGTGATTAATGACTTTCTTAGTGTTATGCATGAATTCCTTTTTCTTTACTTTTTATGTACCTGCTTCGGATTTTTGGTTCTGGTTACCATAAGGTTCGTTTATAACATTCTATATATATAGCACTCCATTTTAAGTCCATGGTCACTTAAGTTTGAGCACATTGTAAAAGCACTGTATTTTTACTTCCCCCCATGCTTTATGTATTTGATGTCATGTTTTCCATCGCTTCATTTTGTGAATCCTAAACTTATTGTAGGTATAGTTGATTTTACTACTTTTGTATTTTAACCTTCATACTAATTTCACAAGTGACTGATCTGCTACCTTCACTATGTTTGCTTTTACCAGTGAAGTGTTTTCTTTCATAATTTTCTTACTTCTAGGTATGTCCTCTTCTTTTCCAGTTAAAAAAGTCCCTTTAACATTTCTTGTAAGGCCTAATTCATATTGATAAACTCCTTTGACTTTTGTTTGTGTAGGAAACTATTTATCTCTCTTTCTATTCTGAATGATAACCTTGCTGGGTAGAGTATTCTTGGAATTAGTTTTTTTTTGTTTTTTGTTTTTTTCTTCTGACAGTTTGCATATATCATGCTACTGTGTTCTGGTCTGCAAAGTTTTGCTGAAAATTAAGCCAACAGTCTTATGGGTGTTTCCTTCTGCATAAATATTTGCTTTTATCTTGCTGCTTTTAAGATTCTATATTTGTAATTTTTGACTGTTAGTTAGTATGTGTCTTGGTGTGGGCTTCTTTGGATTCATCTTGTTTGGGGCTTCCTATGCTTCCTGGACCTGAATGTCTTTTTCCCTCCTTAGGTTAGGGAAGTGTTCAGGACTTCTTTCTTCAAAGAAGTTTTATGCCCCTTTCTCTATGTTTTTTCCTTCTGAGAACTCTATAATGCAAATATTAGTATTCTTGTTGTTCCGGAGGTCCCTTAGCCTATCTTCACTTTTAGAAATTCTTTTTTCTTTTTGCTGTCAAGCTTGATTTCCATTACTCTGTCTTCCAAATCATTAATCTGTTCTTCTGCATCTTTTAATCTGTTGTTGATTTTCTCTAGTGTAATTTTCATTTCAGCTACAGTGTTTTTCAGCTCTGATTGTTTCTTTTTTATATTTTCTATCTCTTTGCTGAAGACCTCACTGTGTTCATCCACTCCTTTTTCAAGTTCAGTGAGTGTCTTTATAACCATTATTTCAAACTCTTTGTCAAGTAGATTGCTTATCTCCATTTTGTTTGGTTCTTTTTCTGAAGTTTTTGTCTTATTTTATTTGGCATATGTTCCTCTGACTCCTCATTTCGTGTGACTCTTCTATATTTGTTTCTATATATTAGGTAGGTTCAGCTACATCTCCTGATTTTGATATTCAATGGGGCCTAGAGGTACAATCCCTCTGATCACCAGAACCAGGCAATTCAGGGATATGTTCTGTGTAGGCTGTATGTACCCTCCTGTTGTGATTGACTATTACTGTTTTGGGTGTGCTGGTGATTGGCTGGCCCTAGCCCAGCTGGCTGTAATACCCACTGTCTAATGGTACACTGGTGGGTAGAGCTACTCACCAGCTTGACTGGCTGAGAGTTTGAGCTACACCAAATACTATAATTAAAGAACAAAAATTTCAAATTGGATAAGAAGTTAGAAATCCACATCAATGTCAATTAAGTCTTTTTTCTTTTTTGAAATACAAATTATGCATATTTCCTTTAAATGTTATAAAATGTTCAGTGTTAGTGTTCTCTCTCATTTAAATTGATTGCAAAGATACATCAGTTAATGAAATGAGATTTTGCATTTTTTATCTTTGAAAATGTCTTTTTACACAGACAGGTCCTCCTAATACTGATATCAGCCTGTTAGCACGTTATTTTAATTGAGCATATTTGTCCATTTGGAAAACATTTATAGAATTCTATTAGATTAGAACTTTGATATTTGCCTTTTAGCCTGCATTACATTATAGACTTTTTAAAAGCAGGTGTTAACAGACAAATCTGTTAATTTTCTTTTGTTTTTGTTTTAAATCATCAACAGATATAAAATCATAAGCAACAATATTACCCTAGTAATCTTAATTAATATTCTATGGCCCAAAGCTGTGGATGCACAGATATTCAGCTAATAGTCACATAAAGCCATAACATTAAGGGGCAAACCAAAACAAAACAGTATAACAAGAACAAAATCTAAAGCATTCACAGATAGTATTTGTCAGTCATTTCTACTTATTTCTTTGTATGGTAAGCAAATTAATGAAAGAATTGAAGGTAGTGACCATCTCCTTCTCTTTCACTCTCTATTTTTTATTTCAGTCCTCTAAGAGCCATGCTTTACTCAAAGACCTTAAAAAGTAGATGAGGTTAGAATTCATCACTGATGATGATTTCATCTTGCTAATATTGATTACCTCTCCTGCTGGTAGTAATTCTGTGAATTGGTTCCAAAGAGTAATTCGAATTTGTCCTCAAATTATTAACTCCAGATAGGTGGAGAAAAATCTGGCCTTGGCTCTCTCATTCTGCTTGAAGTTCAGTAGGAACAGGAAAAACTAGATTAGCTTTTTCACTTACCCAACAGGCTTTTCTTTTGTGCTGAGTTAGAGGTGGCTCAGAGAATCCATTACATTATAGATTAATCACATTCAATTGAAGGTTAGATAGAAGCTCTTTAGCTGCTTCCATTAAAACTCAGTCAATTGAATTTTTCATTTTTACTCAGTGAATGTTGAAATATGAAAGATCTAACAAATGCTGCTGGAATTATAATTTGAAGGTGGAAATATATCTGCTGCAAATTTGGATGGAAATGAAGATCTCACCTTTTTTTTCATTTATTTTTTATTTTCAGCATAACAGTATTCATTATTTTTGCACCACACTTTTTTTTTTTTTTTAACTTTGCTAGCACAGGAAAGTATAAAGCATTTCAGGTGTAACTAATAATTTTTTTTCTCTAATAACTTAATTGTCATTTATCTAGGTGGCCAGCTATTACCAATAGCACTTGTTAATTGGTCTCTTGCATTAAACATAGTACGGGGCTCCTAGGTGGTGCAGCTGATAAAGCATCTTCTTGATTTCAGCTCAGGTCATGATCTCAAGATTGTGAGAGTGACCCCAGCTTGAGGTTCCATGTTGAGCATGGAGTCTGCTTGAAATTCTCTCTCCTCACTCTGTCCCTCCCACTCATGCTCATGGGCTCTCTCTCTCTCTAAAATAAATAAATCCTAAAAAAAAAAAAATATATATATATATATATACATATATATGTATATATATATATACATATATATGTATATATATATATATATCTTTAAATTTAATAATACTATTCTAGGGTGCCTGGGTGGCTCATTTAGTTAAGTGTCTGTTTTTAGCTTGAGTCCCAGGGTCCTGTTTTTAAGCCCTGTGTTGGGCTCTCTGCTCAGCAGGGAGCTTGCTTCTCCTTCTCCCTCTGCCTACTGCTCCCCCTGCCTGTGTGTGCTCTCCTTCTCTCTCATTCTCTTCCTGTCAAATAAATAAATAAAATCTTTAAAAAATATATAAAAAAAAATTCTTACATTAAATTAAACAACTTTTGTATTTAATTACTTTTACTTAGAACATGATTTAGTGAATGAATGACTCTATAAAACATTTATTCTCACACATAATTTGTGATACTTATTTTTCATAGCTCTATACCCCTTTGGAGTATCTCTTCCTTTGTTCTCCTGATTCCAGGACCTTTCTTTTCAGCGTGCATTAACTCCTGGTTTGGGACTTCCTATTAAGGAATTTTGAAACTAAAATTGACTACAGAGCATTACTCTTATTCAAAATACTTATGTCACTGATTTTCACTACATTGTCCCCTTTAAATAATATTGTGAGAGAAAATAGTTAATTTAGAAATTGATGAAATAACTCTTCATATGTCTTTTATTAGAATTAAAATTCATTTTAGCTTCTTTGGTCCTCAGCTTCCATATTTTTAATATGGGGATTTTGATACCTATTTTAAAGTCCTTATGAGAAATGAGTGGATAGTGTCTGCTATTGTAAGTCTTTACTATATTTAACTTCTGGTATGTTAAATCTTTTATAATTTTTGCATAATATATTCCTTTTATCTTGGAACATATCAAAGAATTTGTTGTTCCTGTATCATTTCACTTTCATCATGCACTGGGGAAATGTTATAGTACAGTTTTCTGAATCACATGTGTATGACTTAAAGTATCCTTTAAATATATGTGTGTATATCTAAATATAACATGTTGTGCATATATTTAAAACAGTTCTTCCTCTACTGTTTTATTATATCTATAAATATGTTGCCTTTTCACTAATTAAACATTTTAGTGAGAAAATTAGGGAGGAAAATGAAAAGAATATCAGACACCATTCCTTGAGGCATATCATTCCCAGACCATAGAGTAAGAACAAAACAGTTTGTGGAGCACTGCAGCTTGAAACCAACCATTAGCAAACCAATGACTTTCAAATTTAAAGGGTCACTTTGTGGGAAGAGGAGGACCACTACATTCTGATGTTTCCAAGGATCTCAGAAGCAACACCCCATGAAGCAATGTTTTCTTTGGTGGCATCTTGTTAACTCATGAACCACTCAGTTTTGTGCTTAAAAATGTGGTTGGAAATTTAAGCAGAAAACTGTAAATGAATAGCTTTGTGTTTTAAAAACCATATATTTAACCAAATGGAGTTGTGATCCCATGATGTTTCTCTTTAGGTGCCCAAACTTTAAAGAGCAGAAGGTTGGATCACTTTTAGGCATTTCTTACAAGTGTCTAGAGGCTTCTTTCCTCTTATTTTCTGCCCCAAATATTATGTTCATATTGTAGTAAAGTAGTTACCTTATATATTTGTCACATTGGAATGTGAAGACTAGTGGTTATTTTAATAACTCAGGAGTATTCACATGTTTCCACTCCGGAGTTATTCTAGAGAGAAACCACAATTCCAGAAATAAGCAGAGCAAACAAAACAAAATAAACTAAAGTGATGATGTCTTTTAGATTGCAGGTAGTAAGGTTACTGGTAAAACAATGTTCGGTTCTGCAAATATATTTTCCCCTGCCTTTAAAATGTAAATATAATTAGATATTTCTGCTCACTTTTATTTTGGTACCCTTTGAATGTCAATGGCAGGTCAGAAGGGGATATTAAATGCAGAGAACTAGAGTGCTAGAAGACCATTCCTTCCTGTCTTATGCTTTGACCTCAGGAATGACTCAGTCTGTTGGCCTATCCTCTCATTCCTTCTTTGGAATCTTAGTGGAAGTAATTTCTTTCATTTTTATTCATTTGTGTTTCTTCCTCTCTCATTTCTTATCCTTTTTGAGCACTAAGACTCTAGAGCTTTTTGCTGTTATCATCTTTCTGAAGACTGATAATGAGTGAGCCATTATTTATTTATTTTTTTTTTTATTCAGGAAATATCTAAAGATCATCTACTATAAATATTGTCATAGAGCTCAAGAGTATACATTTACTGGCATAAAAAGAAATGAAAGATGCAATTTGGAACTTGCAATCTAATGAGAAAATACTAACAGACACATTTAAAAACTTATATCATAATGCAAATACATGGGCTAGTTGAGAAAGTGTTGGCCAATGGAAACCATATTGCCTAGCAGAACAAACTTGGGTGCAATCAGTCTGGCAGGTATAGAAACCAAAGTATCTGTAAAGTTAGGTCCATATTTTATAAGGAGTCATATATATATATATATTAAGATTTTATTTGACAGGCAGAGATCACAAGTAGGCAGAGAGGCAGGCAGAGAGAAAAAGGAGGAAGCAGGCTCCCTGGTGAGCAGAGAGCCCCATGCGGGGCTTGATCCCAGGACCCTGGGATCATGACCTGAGCCGAAGGCAGAGGCTTTAACCACTGAGCCACCCAGGTGCCCCAAGGAGTCATATATTTTGAGGATAAGTCTTCTCAGGTAAAAATCTTCTCGAGGTACCTCAAAAAACAGGAGATGTAGGGCAACATAGTAAAACTGAAATGTCAGGCAGCCCCCTCTGCCTTTGACTCAGTCAACACCTCTCTTTCTATGTGATCTCCCCCACCTGCCTGTTCTGTTCTCCTCGCTGCAAATAGGCTTCCTCCACAAGATTCTTAGTTTCTGCTTTTCCTTGACCTCAGCTTAAATGTACCTTATTTGCCAAGAAACCAATTCCAGTTCTAACAATGGACAGGTGGTTAACATAGACTCATGAATTATAATGATACCAGCCTGTGCTTTTGTGTTACTTTTTCCAGAAGCACTCTAGATAAAAGAATGGGGAAGCCAAATATATATTAGGCCTAAGATCGACTGGAATAGAATGAATGGGATAAAAGGAAATAGAAACTAGGATGTTACAAAAATGCAAAGAAAGGATATTAGCTAATGGAATCAAAATGTATTAGGGAGCTCAAAAGGAAAAAAACATTAGGAAAAAGAAAGTCTAAGAATTCACATTGGAGTTTTTGGATCAATTTTCCATTTACACTAAAATTTCCTTTAAATTGGCTCACACAAGCTGTATTTTCTTGCTGAAAAAAGTTACTACATGTAGTAAGTTGATGTGTAAAAAGTATTTCCCAGGAAAATCATCTGCGTTCAGGGCAGTGGGGTAGAGTGAAAGCCAGGAAGTATTATGATGGCTATTGTAGTGGTTGTGTAGAAGTACTTGGATTTATTTTAAGTTAATGCAGTGTAGGAGGAAGCAATTCCAGTTGGCATGGAGGTGAGGAGCGTTGAAGGGACTATTCTCTTTTTTTCAAATATTTTATTTATTTATTTGATGGAGAGAGAGAGATCACAAGTAGGCAGAGAGAGAGGGGGAAGCAGGCTCTCGGCTGAGCAGAGAGCCTGATGCGGGTCTTGATCCCAGGACCCTGAGATCATGACCTGAACCGAAGGCAGAGGCTTTAACCCACTGAACCCGGCAGGTGCCCCTTAAGGGACTATTCTGAGACTGAAGTGCAGTTATCCATTTTATCTGGCTGTTTGTTTAAGAAGGTCAGCTAAGTAATGAACTCGATACAGAAGAAGCATACTTCAACATAATATAGGCCATATATGACAAACCCATGACTAATATTATACTCAAAGAAGAAAAGCCAAAAGGTTTTCCTCTAATGTCAGGAACAAGACAAGGATGCCCACCCTTGCCACTTTTATTCAACAAAGTACTGGAGTCAGACAAGAAAAAGTAAAACCGTTGCTGTTTGCAGATGATATAATACTATATATAAAAGCCCTGAAGCCTCTAGCAAATAATTATTTGAATAATAAATGAATTTGGTAAAACTGCAGGATATAAAATTAATATATAGAAATCTGTTGTAATCATATACAGTAATAATGAACCAGTAGAAAAAGAAATAAAGAAAATTCCATTTATAATTGAATCTAAAAGAATAAAAAAAAGAAAATTATGTATTCTGCTGTTCCTGAGTAGTCTATAGATGTCTTCTAGGTTTAATTGGTTTCTATTGTTAAGTTTTCTATATCCTTATTAGTTTCTAACTTAATGTTCTATCCATTTTTGAACGTGGATTATTAAAGTTTTCAGCTAGATCTCCCTGATATGAGGAAGTAGTGATGCAACATGGGGGCTTAAGTGGGTTTATTGTTTTAAAAAAAAAATAGCTTGAAATGAATTTAACCAAGGAGGTGAAAAATCTATACCCTGTAAACTATAAGACACTGATGAAAGAAATTGAACATGACACAAATAAATGGAAAGATATTCTGTGTTCATGAATTAGAATAATTAATATTGTTAAAATGTTCATACTGCTCAAAGCAATCTACAGATTCAGTGCAATCCCTGTCAAAATATGAATAACATTTTCATGGAACTAGAACAAATAATTCTGAAGTTTGCATGGAACCACAAAAGACCTCAAAGAGCCAAGCCAGTCTTGAGAAAGAAAAACTAAGCTGGAGGTATAACACCCCCAGATTTCAAACTATACTACAAAGCTATAGTAATCCAAATGGGATGTATCACATTTTGTGTTGGCACAAAAATAGACACAGAACTCAGTGTAATAGAATAGAGTCCAGAGATAAACCTATACTTCTGTAGTCAATTAACTTACAACAAAGGAGGCAAATATATACAATGGAGAAAAGACAGTTCTTTTCAATAAAGAAAAGTAGGTGTCTAGTTTTGGACAATACACGTAAAAGAATGAAACAGGACCACTTTCCTAACACCATACAGAAATGAACACAAAATGCATTAAAGGCCTACATGTAAGATATGAAACCATTAAACTCCTTAAAATAAAGGCAGTAAACTCTTGGATATTGGTCTTAGTGATATGTATATGTATATCTATATCTATATATAGATATAGATATATTTTTTCTTTTGGATCTGTTTCCTCAGACAAGGACAACAGAAGCAAAAATAAACAATTGGAACTACCTCAAATTAAAAAGCTTTTGCACAGAGAAAGAAACTCTCAACAAAATGAAAAGGAACCTACTGAATAGGAGGACACATTACAAATGGTATATATAATTTTATATATATAAAAAATACATATTTTATATATATGTAGTAAATATTATATATATATATATATATATATATATATATATATATATATATATAGTAAAGGGTTAATATCCAAAATGTATATTTAAAAAGAAAACTTCTACAGCTGAACACCCAAAAAACCCAAATAATCCAATTTAAAGATGGGCAAAGAAACTGGACGGACCTTTTCTCCAATGAAGACATACAGATGGTCTTCAGGTACTATAAAGATGCTCAGCATCCCTAATCATTAAGAAAATACAAGTCCAAACCACAATGAGATGTCACCTAATACCTGTCAGAATGGCTGGTATCAAAAAGACAAATAATAGGTGTTGGCAAGGATGTGGAGAAAAAGGAACCCTCATGCACTAGTAGTGGGAATGTAAATAGGTGCAGACATTATGGAAAATAGTATGGAGGCTCTCAAAAAATAAAAAATAAAAAATATGGCATGATCTAGCATTTCCACTTCTGGATATTTACCTGAAGAAAACAAAATGCTAATTCACGCAAAACATAAAAAAGACACTTGCACCCCTGTGTTCATCACAGCATTATTACAGTAGCCAAGATATGGAAACAACCCAGAGGTCTGCTGATACAAGAATGGATGAAGAAGATGTGATATATATATATATATATATATATATATATATATATATATATATATATATACACACACACACACACACATACATACACACACAATGGAATATGATTCTGTCATAATAATGAACGGAATTTTGCCATTTGTGACAACATGGATGGACATAAATGGTATTATGCTTGGTGAAATCAATTAGAGAAAGACGAATTCTATATGATTTCATATTTAGATAGAATCTAAAAAAAACAAAACAGAAACAGACTTGTAAATACAGAGAAAAAACTGGTGGTTTGGAGGGGAGATGAGGTGGAGGGATGGGCAAAATAAGAATGGGATTAAGAGGTAAAAACTTCCAATTGTAAAATAAATAAGACACAGGTAAAGTACAGCATAGGAAATATAGCCAATAGTACTGTAATAGAATCATATGGTGACAGAAGGTAACTATACTTAATCATGAACATAGCATAATGTATAGAATTGTCAAATCACTATGTTGTACACCTGAAACTAATAAAATACTGTATGTGTACTATGCTTCAGTAAACACATACACACACAATATTGAGGAGTCTATGTAGATGTAAGAATATCACTTCTGAGCATAAATTTCTACAGGCTTTTTTTTTTTTTTTTTGCACAGTTTATTCCCTAATAAAGTAGGAGCATGGTCATTTTGAGCAAGCATCAGTAGCCCTTTCTTGGGTATGAGCTCTTTCCATCCTTCCACCTCCAAAGTCTGTACTTAATTCCCATAGGTTTTTCTGTGTGTCTTTTCAGGAGTGCTAAGACATAGGACTTGAACTGCAAGACCCATGGACCAGGAGAGCTGCTTGTGGGTTCAGGGCACTTGTGCTAACGCATGCTTCTCAGAAAAAGATGAGTGAGGAGTTTATATGGGCAGAGGATGTAGAATTCTTGAATACTGGGGATCTGTCAGCTAAATACATTAACATTGCAGGGATAATTATGTGTCTTCTAGTCACTTGGCTACATTTTTTGCCATGAAGGTGAGCTAGTATATTTGAAAGATTCAAGAACTAAATTTCAAAGGTAAATTAGAAAATAATTAAATTAGATGATCTCATACCTGTCTACATATATCTGGTATAAGCTTCCAAGTGACTGTGAATTTTGAGTTAAATTCAGAAATAGTATCCCAAAATGTATTTGTCCATAACATTCTTTATGCCTTTTTATTAAGACAAATATTTACCTTAGATAAAATAAGCCTTTTTAAAGTTCAGTAGCATTTAGTACATTTACAGTATTGTTCAGTCGTCAC
This sequence comes from Mustela nivalis, assembly GCF_964662115.1. NCBI lineage: Eukaryota > Metazoa > Chordata > Mammalia > Carnivora > Mustelidae > Mustela > Mustela nivalis. The sequence continues at coordinate 118,072,945 of NC_139023.1, forward strand.
CTCTATTTAGTTCCAGAACATTTTCTTTACTCCAAAAAGAAAACTTCGTACCATTAAGCATTTAATTCCTTTTTAGATTCACACCATTACTACCCTGCTGGAGGTACTCCCATTTCCTACCCATTTGTGGAAATTTAAACCACATTGTGTTGGAACTCAAAACTCAGAAAAATGAAATGAGGCAGAAATGAGGCCAGGGCTAGAACAAGGAGCTGGGATTGTTCTCAGGTGGACCAAATGCCATGTTTTGCCTACAGCTGGAATTTCTCCTGCAAGACCTGTATATGGACAATAAGCACTGGGTTTGTTGTTGTTGTTAAACATGGCAATGATTTTACATAAATACATCATATAGAATATATTATAAGTGCTGATTATTTTAAGTGCAATCTTTTTAAAAGATTTTTAATCTATTTTTAAAATTATTGACACATTTTATTATATAATTTTAAAGAACCATTTTTGTTACTATTACTACTTATTTTATCAGAAAAGTGTTTGAGTACTAGGAGGTTGTCAGGTTTACAGTTGCAGATACAAGTTTTCCAAGATTCTAATTTTATCTAAAAGCTTAAGTTTTATCATTGGCAACAAATACTGTCACTGTTTTCCTTGACACTTCAAGATCATTTTATTTTTTTTATTCAATTAACATATAGTGTATTATTAGTTTCAGAGGGAGAGTTCAGCGATTCATCAGTCTTATATAATAGCCAGTGATCATTATATCATGTGCTCTCCTTAATGTCCATTACTCAGTTACCCCATCCCCAACTCCTTTGCCTCAGCAACCCTCAATTTGTTTCCTATGCTTAAGAGTCTCTTATGGTTTGTCTCCCTCTCTGATTTTGTCTTGTTTTATTTTTTCCTCTCTTACCCTATGATCCTGTGCTTGTTTCTTAAATTCCACATATCAGCAAGATCATATGATAATTGTCCTCCTCTGATTGACATATTTTTCTTAGTGTAATACCCTCTAGTTCCATCCATGTCATTGCAAGTGCAAGATACCATTTTTGATGGCTGAGTAGTATTCCATTGTATATATGTATACCAGGTGGTGGGTATTATAGAGGGCACAGATTGCATGGAGCACTGGGTGTGGTGCAAAAATAATGAATACTGTTATGCTGAAAATAAATAAAAAATAAATTTAAAAAAAAGATTATTTAACCATAGAGTTGAGGGTCCTTTTCTGGATCTATGTGTCTGGTTTTTTTGGCCAGTACCATACTGTTTTGATGATTACATTGATATGCTGTCTGCAAGAAACTCATTTTCCACCTAAAGACATGTTTAGATTAAAAGTGAGGGGGTGGAAAACCATTTATCATGCCAGTGGACACCAAAGGAAAGCTGAGGTAGCAATCCTTATATCAGACAAATTAGATCTTAAACCAAAGACTGTAATAAGAAGTGAGGAAGAACGCTATATCATAATTAAAGGGTCTATCCCACAAGAAGAGCTAACAATTGTAAATATTTATGCCCCTAACATGGAGCAACCCATTATATAAACGAATTAATAACAAAATTAAACAATTGATAATAATACAATAATAGTAGGAGACTTTAGCACCCCACTCAGTACAGTGAACAGATTGTCTAAGCAGAAGATCAACAAGGAAATAAGGGCTTTGAATTACACACTGGACTAGATGGACTTCACAGATATATTGAGAGCACTCCATACTAAAGCAAAAAATACACATTCTTCTTGAGTGTACATGGAATATTCTCCAGAATAGATCACCTACTGGGTCACAAATAGGGTCTCAAGCAATATCAAAAGACTGGGATCATTCCCTGCATATTTTCAGACTACAGTGCTTTGAAACTTGAACTCAATCATAAGAGGAAATTTGGAAAGAATTCAAATACACGGAGGTTAAAAAGCATCCTACTGAATGAAGAATGAATGGGTCAACCAGGAAATTAAAGAAGAATTTAAAGAATTTATGGAAGCAAATGAAAATAAAAACACAACTGTTTAGAACCATTGGGATGCAGCAAAGGTGGTCCTAAGAGGGAAGTACATAGAAATACAATCCTTTCTCAAGAAAGAAGAAAAGTCTCAAATATACAAGTTAACCTTACACCTAAAGGAGAGCTGGGAAAAAAGAGCAAATAAAACCTAAACTCAAGAGGAGAAGAGAATTAATAAAGATTCGAGCAGAAATCAATGCAATGGCAACTAAAAGAACAGTAGAACAGGTCAGAGAAACTAGGAGCTGGTTCTTGAAAGAATTAATAAGATCAATAAACCCCTGGCCAGACTTATCCAAAAGAAAAGAGAAAGGACCTCAATAAGTAAAATCATGAATGAAAGAGGAGAGATCACAACTGACACCAAAGATATACAAACGATTATAAAAACATACTATGAGCAACTATATGCCAACAAACTAGGCAATCTAGAAGAAACAGATGTGTTCCTAGAGACATATAAACTACAAAAACTGAAACAGGAAGAAATAGAAAACCTGAACAGACCAATAGCCAGGAAGGAAATTGAACAGTAATCCAAAACCTCCCAACAAACAAGAGTCCAGGGCCAGAGAGCTTCACCAGGGGAATTCTACCAAACACTTAAAGAATTCATACCTATTCTTCTGAAGCTGTTTCAAAAAAATAGAAATGGAAGGAAGCTTCCACACTCTTTGTATGAGGCCAGCATTACCTTGATCCCAAATACCAGACAAAGACTCCACCAAAAAGGAGAATTACAGACCAATATCCCTGATGAACATGGGTGCAAAAATTCTTACCAAAATACTAGCCAGTAGGATCCACCAGTACATTAAAAGGATTATTCACCATGACCAAGTAGGATTTACTCCTGGATTGCAAGGGTGGTTCAACAATCGCAAATCAGTCAATGTGATACACTACATTAATAGAAGAAAGGACTAGAACCATATGATTCTCTTAATAGATGCAGAAAAAAACATTTGACAAAGTACAGAATCCTTTCTTGATAGAAACTATTCACAGTGTAGGGATAGAGAGTACATACTTCAGTATCATGAAAATGATCTATGAAAAGCCCTCAGTGGGGGTGCATGGGTGGCTCAGTCGGTTAAGTGTCTGCCTTCAGCTCAGGTCATGATTGCAAGGTCCTAGGATCCAGCCAGCATCAGGCTGCCTGCCCAGCAGGGTAGTCTGCTTCCCTCTTTTCCTTCCCCTGCTTGTATGCTCACTCTCTCACTCTCTCTGAAATACATAAATAAAATCTAAAGAAAAAGAAAGAAAAGAAAAGATAAACCCACAGCAAATATCATTCTCAATGGGAAAAAACTGAGAGCTTTTCCCCTAGAACACACAAGGGATGCCCATTCTCACCACTGTTGTTCAACATAGTACTAGAAGTCCTATCCTCAGCAATCAGACAACAAAAGAAATAAAAGGCATTCAAACTGGCTAAGAAGTCAAACTCTAACTCTTCACAGATGACATGATACTCTCTGTGGAAAACCCAAACGACTCCATCCCAAAATTGCTAGAACTCATATAGGAATGCAGCAAAGTAGCAGGATATAAAATCAGTGCACAAGAAAGAGTTGTAGTTCTTTAAACTAACAGTGATACAGAAGAAAGAGAAATTAAGGAGTCAGTCACATTCACAATTGCACTCCAAACCATAAGATACCTAGGAATGAACCTAACCAAAGAGGCAAAGGGTCTGTACTCAGAAAACTATAGAACACTCATTAAAGAAATTAAGGAAAATGTGCTCATGGATTGGAAGAACAAATATTGTTAAAATTCCTATGCTATCTAGAGCAATCTATAAATTCAGGGCAATCCTTAACAAAATACCATCAACTTTTTTCACAGAGTTGAAACGAAGAATCCTAAAATTGGTGTGGAACTAGAAGAGACTCCAAATAGCCAAAGGAATGTTGAAAAAGAAAACAAAGGTGATGGCATCACAATTCTGGATTTCAAGCTGTATTTATCTATTTGGAAAGAGAGCATGCAGGTCGTGGGAGGAGGAGAGGAAGAGAGAATCCCAGGCAGACTCTGCACTGAGCAAGGAACCCAACATTGGGCTAATCCCAGGACTCTGAGATCATGACCAGAGGGGAAACCAAGACTTAGATGCCGAACTGCCTGAGCCACCCTGGCACCCTTAAGTACAATCTTTTTAAAATATTTATTTTTCATTTTTGGTTCTCCTTTTCCCCTTACACTGATAACTTGCTCCCCTTTCCCCACACATACCATTATTTTATTCACAAAATCTTAGTATATATCCTTCTACTTCTTCACCATGGCCATAGAATCATATACAGACATTTATCTACTATAGAATACATATAATTTCTTGTTATTTACCCTTTACAAAAATTCTTATAAAATGAATACTTGTTGAGCCAGCCATTTTACACAACAAATACCTCATAGATAACACTTTAAGTCAGTTTAGCTCTGACTTCTCCTTTCTTATTTAAGTAGGCTCCACACCCAGCATGAAGCCCAGTGCAGGGCTTGAGCTCATGACCCTGAATCAAGACTTGAGCTGAGATCAAGAGCTGGTTGCTTAACAAACTGAGCTACCCAGGAACCCCTCTGATTTTTTTTTAATAAATACTGCATAGTGTGAATGTGGCATAATTTATACTACAATTGATAGTTATTGACTGTTTCCATTTGTTTTCTGCCTACTATTAATGAAGCTATGATATACTTCCTTACACACATGTCATTATGTGCCACTGGCTTAATTTATATGATATAGATTCTCAGGAGTAGTATTAAATTTAGAAATATACATTATTGTAAAAAAAATTTTTTTTTTAATTTTTTTTATAAACATATATTTTTATCCCCAGGGGTACAGGTCTGTGAATCACCAGGTTTACACACTTCACAGCACTCACCAAAGCACATACCCTCCCCAATGTCCATAATCCCACCCTCTTCTCCCAAGCCCCCTTCCCCCAGCAACCCTCAGTTTGTTTTGTGAGATTAAGAGTCACTTATGGTTTGTCTCCCTCCCAATCCCATCTTGTTTCATTTATTCTTCTCCTACCCACTTAAGCCCCCATGTTGCATCACCACTTCCTCATATCAGGGAGATCATATGATAGTTGTCTTTCTCTGCTTGACTTATTTCGCTAAGCATGATTTGCTCTAGTTCCATCCATGTTGTCGCAAATGGCAAGATTTCATTTCTTTTGATGGCTGCATAGTATTCCATTGTGTATATATACCACATCTTCTTGATCCATTCATCTGTTGATGGACATCTAGGTTCTTTCCATAGTTTGGCTATTGTGGACATTGCTGCTATAAACATTCGAGTGCACGTGCCCCTTTGGATCACTACGTTTGTATCTTTAGGGTAAATACCCAATAGTGCAATTGCTGGGTCATAGGGCAGTTCTATTTTCAACATTCTGAGGAACCTCCATGCTGTTTTCCAGAGTGGCTGCACCAGCTTGCATTCCCACCAACAGTGTAGGAGGGTTCCCCTTTCTCCACATCCTCGCCAGCATCTGTCATTTCCTGACTTGTTGATTTTAGCCATTCTGACTGGTGTGAGGTGATATCTCATTGTGGTTTTGATTTGTATTTCCCTGATGCCGAGTGATATGGAGCACTTTTTCATGTGTCTGTTGGCCATCTGGATGTCTTCTTTGCAGAAATGTCTGTTCATGTCCTCTGCCCATTTCTTGATTGGATTATTTGTTCTTTGGGTGTTGAGTTTGCTAAGTTCTTTATAGATTCTGGACACTAGTCCTTTATCTGATATGTCGTTTGCAAATATCTTCTCCCATTCTGTCAGTTGTCTTTTGATTTTGTTAACTGTTTCCTTTGCTGTGCAAAAGCTTTTGATCTTGATGAAATCCCAATAGTTCATTTTTTCCCTTGCTTCCCTTGCCTTTTGCGTTGTTCCTAGGAAGATGTTGCTGCGGCTGAGGTCGAAGAGGTTGCTGCCTGTGTTCTCCTCAAGGATTTTGATGGATTCCTTTCGCACATTGAGGTCCTTCATCCATTTTGAGTCTATTTTTGTGTGTGGTGTAAGGAAATGGTCCAATTTCATTTTTCTGCATGTGGCTGTCCAATTTTCCCAGCACCATTTATTGAAGAGGCTGTCTTTTTTCCATTGGACATTCTTTCCTGCTTTGTCGAAGATGAGTTGACCATAGATTTGAGGGTCTATTTCTGGGCTCTCTATTCTGTTCCATTGATCTATGTGTCTGTTTTTGTGCCAGTACCATGCTGTCTTGATGATGACAGCTTTGTAATAGAGCTTGAAGTCCGGAATTGTGATGCCACCAACGTTGGCTTTCTTTTTCAATATCCCTTTGGCTATTCGAGGTCTTTTCTGGTTCCATATAAATTTTAGGATTATTTGTTCCATTTCTTTGAAAAAGATGGATGGTACTTTGATAGGAATTGCATTAAATGTGTAGATTGCTTTAGGTAGCATAGACATTTTCACAATATTTATTCTTCCAATCCAGGAGCATGGAACATTTTTCCATTTCTTTGTGTCTTCCTCAATTTCTTTCATGAGTACTTTATAGTTTTCTGAGTATAGATTCTGTGTCTCTTTGGTTAGGTTTATTCCTAGGTATCTTATGGTTTTGGATGCAATTGTAAATGGGATTGACTCCTTAATATCTCTTTCTTCTGTCTTGCTGTTGGTGTAGAGAAATGCAACTGATTTCTGTGCATTGATTTTATATCCTGACACTTTACTGAATTCCTGTATAAGTTCTAGCAGTTTTGGAGTGGAGTCTTTTGGGTTTTCCACATACAGTATCATATCATCTGCGAAGAGTGATAATTTGACTTCTTCTTTGCCGCTTTGGATGCCTTTAATTTCCTTTTGTTGTCTGATTGCTGAGGCTAGGACCTCTAGTACTATGTTGAATAGCAGTGGTGATAATGGACATCCCTGCCGTGTTCCTGACCTTATTGGAAAAGCTTTCAGTTTTTCTCCATTGAGAATGATATTTGCGGTGGGTTTTTCATAGATGGCTTTGATGATATTGAGGTATGTGCCCTCTATCCCTACACTTTGAAGAGTTTTGATCAGGAAGGGATGCTGTACTTTGTCAAATGCTTTTTCAGCATCTATTGAGAGTATCATATGGTTCTTGTTCTTTCTTTTATTGATGTGTTGTATCACATTGACTGATTTGCGGATGTTGAACCAACCTTGCAGCCCTGGAATAAATCCCACTTGGTCGTGGTGAATAATCTTTTTAATGTACTGTTGAATCCTATTTGCTAGTATTTTGTTGAGTATTTTCGCATCTGTGTTCATCAAGGATATCGGTCTATAGCTCTCTTTTTTGGTGGGATCCTTGTCTGGTTTTGGGATCAAGGTGATGCTGGCCTCATAAAATGAGTTTGGAAGTTTTCCTTCCATTTCTATTTTTTGGAACAGTTTCAGGAGAATAGGAATTAGTTCTTCTTTAAATGTTTGGTAGAATTCCCCCGGGAAGCTGTCTGGCCCTGGGCTTTTGTTTGTTTGGAGATTTTTAATGACTGTTTCAATCTCCTTACTGGTTATGGGTCTGTTCAGGCTTTCTATTTCTTCCTGGTTCAGTTGTGGTAGTTTATATGTTTCTAGGAATGCATCCATTTCTTCCAGATTGTCAAATTTATTGCCGTAGAGTTGCTCATAGTATGTTCTTATAATAGTTCGTATTTCTTTGGTGTTAGTTGTGATCTCTCCTCTTTCGTTCATGATTTTATTTATTTGGGTCCTTTCTCTTTTCTTTTTGATAAGTCAGGCCAGGGGTTTATCAATTTTATTAATTCTTTCAAAGAACCAGCTCCTAGTTTCGTTGATTTGTTCTATTGTTTTTTTGGTTTTTATTTCATTGATTTCTGCTCTGATCTTTATGATTTCTCTTCTCCTGCTGGGCTTAGGGTTTCTTTCTTGTTCTTTCTCCAGCTCCTTTAGGTGTAGGGTGAGGTTGTGTACCTGAGACCTTTCTTGTTTCTTGAGAAAGGCTTGTACCGCTATATATTTTCCTCTCAGGACTGCCTTTGTTGTGTCCCACAGATTTTGAACTGTTGTATTTTCATTATCATTTGTTTCCATGATTTTTTTCAATTCTTCTTTAATTTCCCCGTTTACCCATTCATTCTTTAGAAGGATACTGTTTAGTCTCCATGTATTTGGGTTCTTTCCAAACTTCCTTTTGTGGTTGAGTTCTAGCTTTAGAGCATTGTGGTCTGAAAATATGCAGGGAATGATCCCAATCTTTTGATACCGGTTGAGTCCTGATTTAGGACCGAGGATGTGATCTATTCTGGAGAATGTTCCATGTGCACTAGAGAAGAATGTGTATTCTGTTGCTTTGGGATGAAATGTTCTGAATATATCTGTGATGTCCATCTGGTCCAGTGTGTCGTTTAAGGCCTTTATTTCCTTGCTGATCTTTTGCTTGGATGACCTGTCCATTTCAGTGAGGGGAGTGTTAAAGTCCCCTACTATTATTGTATTATTGTTGATGTGTTTCTTTGATTTTGTTATTAATTGGTTTATATAGTTGGCTGCTCCCACGTTGGGGGCATAGATATTTAAAATTGTTAAATCTTCTTGTTGGACAGACCCTTTGAGTATGATATAGTGTCCTTCCTCATCTCTTATTATAGTTTTTGGCTTAAAATCTAATTGATCTGATATAAGGATTGCCACTCCTGCTTTCTTCTGATGTCCATTAGCATGGTAAATTCTTTTCCACCCCCTCACTTTAAATCTGGAGGTGTCTTCGGGCTTAAAATGAGTTTCTTGGAGGCAACATATAGATGGGTTTTGTTTTTTTATCCATTCTGATACCCTGTGTCTTTTGACAGGGGCATTTAGCCCATTCACATTCAGGGTAACTATTGAGAGATATGAATTTAGTGCCATTGTATTGCCTGTAAGGTGACTGTTACTGTATATGGTCTCTGTTCCTTTCTGATCTACCACTTGTAGGCTCTCTCTTTGCTTAGAGGACCCCTTTCAATATTTCCTGTAGAGCTGGTTTGGTATTTGCAAATTCTTTCAGTTGTTGTTTGTCCTGGAAGCTTTTAATCTCTCCTTCTATTTTCAATGATAGCCTAGCTGGATATAGTATTCTGGGCTGCATGTTTTTCTCGTTTAGTGCTCTAAAAATATCATGCCAGCTCTTTCTGGCCTGCCAGGTCTCTGTGGATAAGTCAGCTGCCAATCTAATATTTTTACCATTGTATGTTACAGACTTCTTTTCCCGGGCTGCTTTCAGGATTTTCTCTTTGTCACTGAGACTTGTAAATTTTACTATTAGGTTACGGGGTGTGGGCCTATTCTTATTGATTTTGAGGGGCGTTCTCTGAACCTCCTGAATTTTGATGGTCGTTCCCTTTTGCCATATTGGGGAAATTCTCCCCAATAATTCTCTCCAGTATACCTTCTGCTCCCCTCTCTCTTTCTTCTTCTTCTGGAATCCCAATTATTCTAATGTTGTTTCGTCTTATGGTGTCACTTATCTCTCGAATTCTCCCCTCGTGGTCCAGTAGCTGTTTGTCCCTCTTTTGCTCAGCTTCTTTATTCTCTGTCATTTGGTCTTCTAGATCACTAATTCTTTCTTCTGCCTCATTTATCCGAGCAGTGAGAGCCTCCATTTTTGATTGCACCTCATTAATAGCTTTTTTGATTTCAACTTGGTTAGATTTTAGTTCTTTTATTTCTCCAGAAAGGGCTTTTATATCTCTCGAGAGGGTTTCTCTAATATCTTCCATGCCTTTTTTGAGCCCGGCTAGAACCTTGAGAATTGTCATTCTGAACTCTAGATCTGACATATTACCGAAGTCTGTATTGATTAGGTCCCTAGCCTTCGGTACTGCCTCTTGTTCTTTTTTTTGTGTTGAATTTTTACGTCTTGTCATTTTGGCCAGATAAGAGTAAATGAAGGGGCAAGTAAAATACTAAAAGGGTGGCAACAACCCCAGGAAAATATGCTTTAACCAAATTAGAAGAGATCCAAAATGGTGAGTGGGGAGAAAGGGGATAAAAAGAGGTTCAAAAAGGAAGAAAGAAAAAAAAAGAACAAAGAAAAAAAAAAAGAAAAGAAAAAAATTTTTTTTTAAAAAAAGAAAACACCTGAGAAAAATGTAAAAAAGAAAAAATATATATTAGATAAACTAGTAAAAAATCGTTAAAAAAGAAAAAAAAAAAGGTAACAGTTAAAAAAAAATTTTTACCCAAAGGCGAGAAGAAAACAAAACAAATAAAAAAAAATGAAAAAGAAAAAATTAAATTAACTGCAAGACTAAAAAAAATCACAGGAAAAAAGCCATGAGTTCTGTGCTTGGCTTTCTCCTCCTTTGGAATTCTGCTGCTCTCCTTGGTATTGAAACCGCACTCCTTGGTAGGTGAACTTGGTCTCGGCTGGATTTCTTGTTGATCTTCTGGGGGAGGGGCCTGTTGTAGTGATTCTCAAGTGTCTTTGCCCCAGGCGGAATTACACCGCCCTTACCCGGGGCCGGGGTGAGTAATCCGCTCGGGTTTGCTTTCAGGAGCTTTTGTTCCCTGAGCGCTTTCCGTAGAGTTCTGGAGGACGGGAATACAAATGGCGGCCTCCCGGTCTTCGGCCCGGAGGAGCCGAGAGCCCAGGGCCCCACTCCTCAGTGCGCCCTCAGAGAACAGCGCCCAGTCACTCCCGTCTGCCTGACCTCCGGCCGTGCTCCGAGCTCACCGAGCCTGCGACCGGTTCAAGGTAACACCGAGCTGTGAGCTTGCTGTCGGCTCTGTCTCTGCAGCCGGCTTTCCCGTTCCAATACCCGCAAGCTCTGCGACACTCAGACACAGATCCTTCTGTGACCCTGCGGGACCTGAGGCCACGCTGACCCCGCGTGGGCTTCGCCCCAGTTTAGCCTCTGGAGCGATGTCCCTCAGCGGAACAAACTTTTAAAAGTCCTGATTTTGTGCGCCGTTGCTCCGCTGCTTGCCGGGAACCGGCCCCTCCCCCCGGGGTCTATCTTCCCGTCGCTTTGGATTCACTTCTCCGCCGGTCCTACCTTTCAGAAAGTGGTGGTTTTTCTGTTTCCAGAATTGCTGTTCTTCTTCTCTTCGATCTGCGGATGGATTTTCAGGTGTTTGCAATCTTTAGATAAGCTATCTAGCTGATCTCCGGCTAGCTGAAGCAGTCTCAGCTTGCTACTTGTCCCTATTGTAAAAAATTTTATAGCTGTTTCCAGATAGCTTTCAGAAAAGAAGTATCCATGTAGATTTCTACCAGCAGTTCTGAGAGAACCCTTTTTATTGCATATTTATAGTGTGCAATAATATTCATTACATTCACTAGTAAATTTGAGCATCTTCTCATATTTGTGGGATACTTGGATTTGCTAAAGGGAACATACTGCCCTTTTTAACATCTTTTAGTGGTCCATTTTTGTTATAGTTATCAACACCTTATCTCAGTCTGTGCCAAAATTATCTTCTTCACATCCATTGTTCACTATTATAAAAAAAATGTGGGTTTTTTTCCTTTTTCAACTCTTAGTACATAAGCACTCCAACATCTGTGAATTGATAATAAGTCTCCTGGATTTTGATTTTTCTGTAGGATTTGTATTATTCCTTCTCTCCATTTAATTTTTAAATTCACTTCAATTTTTGATTGGAGAGTGTTTCATTATTTCTTTATATTTTATTGAATTATGCTAATCAAATATAAACTAAAACATCTCCCAAGTTTTTAGATTTTAAAATCTTCTTTGTGACTAATAAGAACAATTTTTTTTATTTTTTATAAAGATTTTATTTATTTATTTGACAGACAGAGATCACAAGTAGGCAGAGAGGCAGGCAGAGAGAGAGGAGGAAGCAGGCTCCCTGCTGAGTAGAGAGCCCGATGCGGGACTCGATCCCAGGACTCTGAGATCATGACCTGAGCCGAAGGCAGCGGCCCAACCCACTGAGCCACCCAGGCGCCCCAGAACAATTTATTTTTATAAATGTTCTATGGATATATTTTTAAAAATGGAAATCTCTATTGGAAGGATACCCAATTTCTCTATGTCTTTGTTTAATTTTTGGCTATAGTAACCATCCTATAGTAGTATGTTAAAGTTTAGCTATAATCATATATTTATAATATTTTCTTAGTCTTGCTAGTAGTGCAGTTTAATATATTTAGTTTCTAAATTGTGTGATGCAGTCATACAATTCCATATTTTTTTGCTTTTTATTATTAAAAAATTTCCCTCTTTGTATGCTTTAATGTATTGGGGTTTTGAGGAGCTACCCAATAAATAACATCCCTTTTCTTTACCTAAGAAGAAGGAGTTTAAGAAATAAAAGCTAAAGGACAGTATATTCAGGACAATCTTCATAATTGCAGGGCCCAGTAAAAAATGAAAATGTGAACACCCTTGTTACATGATCATTAGAATTTTAAGACAGGAACAGCAGAGCATCAGCCTTAGTCCAGGGACTTCTCTAAGAATAAGGACATTCCAAGAGGATGGGGTCCTATGTGACTGCTCAGGTCGAAAACCTTTGAAGCTAACCTTGGGTGTGTGGAAATTTAAATATCAACTTTATTACTAATGAAGATGATATTGGAGAACATGTGAGAATTAAAGGAGTGTGCTACTCAGACTTATCCTGCTGGTGACTGACTAGTGCCTCATTTTACTACATACTCAAAAAGTTAATAATTTACAAATCCTATAGTTTTGACATATTGATAATTGTATGTCATAAAAGAAAATTCAGAATAATGTTATTGAGTCTCCCCTTGCCTATTTTTTTGGCATACTTTACCTTCTTTTAACTTTTGCAAACAGATTTGCTGCTGAGTCATTGATGTTAGATGTCCCAGAATATTATCTTGCCCTCCATCTCCACACACTGGGAATACTATAGGCATTGGCCCTGTACTCTTATCCCACACCAGGCTAGACTTCAACCCTATATTGAAGAGGCCACCCCCAGTGATGAGGAGTTTCTTCATAGCAATTTCATTCTTGGCTTGTCTTCTGAGAAGACACAAGTGAAGGACACAATTAGTGTCAACAGTGATGGGTGTGTTTATTTTTTCATGGTGTGGACACCCAACTTCTGGGACTAGTTTTGAGGTCAGTGCTCAAATATCCACCCAGTGGTTTCATTCCTTTTATTCATTGCTATCCTAGAGGAATAAGAACTAAAGAAATAAGGGTCGTGACATGCTGGTAATAAAACATGTTATACAAAGGGATAAAATAGGTATGTAATACACCAGTTGCGCATGATGCATTCCAATTCCTCACATTGAACAAATTGCTTGTAGCAGTTGCAGCGAATAGATTCAGACACAGCCTTGAGATTTGCACAAACTAATGAGATTAAGAGTTGTATTCTCCAATAAGTCAAGAAAAGGAAAGAATTAAAAATTCTGCTAATGATTTTTAGCTAGTGGATAGGAAGACATTTACATATCTTAAAATGCACTGAAATACATATTCAGGTAAATGTTTAGCTTCTAAATGAAGGTTTCAGATTAACTTTATTTGAAAATTGGGAGTAAAATGACTTAAATTGAAGGGAATAGTTAACATACCCAACTTTTCTGTAATGTTCGGGATCATTACTATAGCAACTATAAAAGGGTTCAGTGTGACCCTTTGACATCTCAAACAAAGATCTAGTGGCATTCTGTTTATTCATTAATTTTTTTAGCTCTTCTTGTTTTCTATTATATGTATATAAAGCTATAAGTTTCTTTCCATGTACAGATTTAGCTGATAAAGAGTATTGTCGTTATTTTGTTATTTAGTTAATATTTTCTGAGCTTTACTATGATTGTTTTCTTTGGATTAATCAAAAATATATTGCATAATTTTTTCAAACATATGGATGTTAAGTTTTCTTTTTGTTCTTATTTCTAACTGATTTCCACCATGATCAGAAATTATACTCTGATTTCAGTCCTTTGAAGTTTATTGAGAATGCTGCATGTTCCACATTTGGTTAATTTTTTTTAAGGGAGAAAAAAGTATGTTTATTTTATTTTATTTTATTTTTTCAGTATTCCAAGATTCATTGTTTAATTTTGATAAATGTTCTCTATGTATTTGTTAAGATCATCTCTTCTGGAGTTACTGGGTGTAGGGTTTTATATATGTCAATTGGGCCAAGTTTGTTAAGCCTGCTATTCAAATATTCAGAATCCCCCCCCCCTTTTTTTTTTATCTATTTCAGTTGTTGAAAGAATTGTGTTAAGATCTTCTACTAAGAATATGAATTCATTTATTTCTATGATCTGTCATTTTAAAATTTGTATTATTTCAGGTTAAGTTATTTGGTTCATACAAGTTTAGAATTGTAAGATCTTCCTGAAAAACTGATTTTTTTTTTTTTTTATTGTTAAGGACTTCTCTGTCTCAGGAAATGGTTTTCAACTTAAAGACTTAAAGTCTACTTTGTTTGATATTAATACTGCTGTATCAACTTTCTTTCTGGATTGAGTTGGCATTGTGTACATTTTCAACCTTTACATCCAACATTTTGGTATTCCTATGTTTTAGGTATTCCTCTTGTAAATCTCTACTCTTTTTTTAAATTTTGCTTTCTTTTCTTGTTAATTGTTCTGTAGTCCATTTTTTCCCTCTGAGCCATATGCTTTCTGTATACCAAATTTTTGTTGATACGTTTCATGTAATACCATCTGTCCTGTTTAATTTGCCTTTCCCTTCCTCATGAGACTTGGAGAAAAAAAAAATCTAGAGGTTGTGACCTGCACCCTTCCTGAGGTTCCCATGGTCATTACACAAACTTTATTATAATTCCTCAATAACTATAGTCCCTCCATAAACCCTATCTCATGCATCCCATTCTGGGAGCTGTCACCCCTTAGGTTTCCAGCTCATTTTATCCAATACTCCAATCTCAGTAGTTCTTTAAATCTGTCTTTATACTGTTCCTCTTTACACAGCTTAAATCCCAAGGCCTTTTATCTTAACCAACATATTATTTATATACTTGTCCCCTTTTACCTGGCTGAACTTGGCAAGGTGAAACCCCAAGTTTGTTTATATCCACCTTCTGCCTGCTTTGTCCCTCGAACTAAATGTGGCCAAAGAAGAACCACGCTAATGGGTCTTGCTTTATCGTCATGGCCATGAATTTCAAGTAGCCTGCTCATGCTGTCTCCCAATCGTACTTTCCAAGTTTTTCTAGTCGTTCATTCTCTATTATTTCTTCCTCTCTTTAATTCACACTTTCTACTGATGTTGTAGAACATCAGTTCTTGTTAATTCACTAAGAAAAAACAAAGCACTTAGAAGAAAATTGGCACAGACTTACAGTACCCCTCCTGCCCACATACTAGGATGTGTGTCCTTGTACTCTTATGTTTCTTGTCACTGTAGATGAACTTTCTGTGATTTTGAGTAATAATGTCTACTTAATGTGCACTAAGATCTACCCGCTCTTACCTGCTCAAGGCACCACTCCAGTAGACTTACCTTCTCCTAATTAAGAACTTTCCTGCTGTCCCGAATCATCCCCAGTAGTACGTAAGTGCGCAGTTTTCCCCATACTCTCTCAAAAAAAACTAAAAAAAAAAAAAAAAAAAACCCTGACCCCATATCAATGACATATGAATCAAATGCTTATGCATGATGGAAAAACTATATTAAGAGGATTGAAAAATAAGGGACAATTTTTAGGAAGTATTTGCCACCCATATCACTCGTATCATAAACAAAAGGCTGATATTTCCATTATAAAAGTTTTCTGTAAATTAATGAGAAAAACAGTCATATCACAGCATTGGTAAATGACATGAAGGACAGAGAAAAGTAAATTATAATTTGACTCTTAACCATGTAAGCAGATACTGTCCCCCACTTATCAGAGAAATCAAAAAACAAATAGGTACAATTTTCACCTCTCATATTGGCAAAAGTATAAAATTTGTTTATTCTGTATGGAGTATTGGCTGGGAGCTTGCATCTGGAGCCAGACTATAAGGATCTAACTCCAAATAGAGAGACTTTGAACACATTTGTTAACTTCTCTGATCCTCAGTTTTCTAATATGTAGAATGGGAATCATAATTTCACCTATATCATAATGGGATTATTTTAAGGATTACATGTGTAAATTTGTGTAACATACTTACAATAGCTCCTGGCACTCTGGAAAACTTTTACCACTAAAACAGCATTTTGGGGTGGGGGAGGCTTTGAGATCATAGGCAACTTCATCCATTGTTGGCAAAGTCTAAATTATTACAACTCCTATGAAGGGGCTATTTGGTAGAACCTAGCAAAATCACAAATGAATATGATACTTGACTAAGCATTTTCATTCCTATGATACACTTGCACACATTTTCAGATATATTTCAGATATACTTGCACACATTGGGAATGATGTGCATACTAATTTAGACATTGCAGAACTATCTGCAAATGCCCATCAGTAGGATACTTGTTAAATAAGTTAGGTGATTCATTTCCTGAGAAGTCACCTCTAACTCTCTGTGTTTGGATAGTTCCTTAACTCGATTTTCAAGTTATCATATATGTATAAAACAAGATTTCTTTTCAATAAAAAAGCATGGGAGAGAAGTCTCGCATAGAATACCACCATTTGTGTAAAACTGAAGGATAAAAATAGCAATAAAATAGACTTGCATATGTATAAAAAGCTCTGGCACCATTCATAAGGAACTATTATAGGCCAAAGGAGTTTAAGAGTTGGAAAAAGTCTTTTCGCTAAATGCCTTTTCATACTTAATGACAGGTAGGCTTATATGCTATAATAGATAGATTGAAATAATGCCAGGACATATCAGTCCTTTGCCTAAACTTTCCAGAGAAGGCTTTTTAACCTTTCTTAGAGAGCAGGCTAGTCCTGACTGACCTACACGGCTAAGCTGTTTGTCTCTGTATTTCCCCTACTTTCTCATCTCTATGGGTGTGCTCACTCTCATACAGTCACATTGCCTTCTTGCCATTCCTTGCAAATGTCAAACATGCCCTTGCTTCAGACTCACTGCTATTGTTCTCTTACTTTCATTATATCCTTTGATATACTTTGGCTTGAACCATCATTTCCTTCAGGTGTTTGTTCACTCTGACAGAATATCTTCTCCTGATCATGATCATCCTAGAAAAAGAGCATCCCTCTGTCTCATTCATTCTTCAACAACACCTCCCTCCTCTGCACACACACTTCATTTTTCTTCATGCATTTACCACCACCTGATACTATAATGTATGCATGTGTGTGTGTGCACATACACATTTGTTTGCATGTTGATTTCTGCTTCACTCCTCAATAGCATGTGAATGCCACAAAAGCAGGAACATGATTCTTTTTGTTCACTTTGGAACCCGTAGAGTCCAGGAGATGAAGCACTGTTAATGAACAGGTCTCTTTCCTCATAATAAGATAACAATTTCTTGGCTTTTTTTCTGTAGTTTGGCCCATTTTTTTTTCTATTGCTGACAAGCTTTCAACATATTCAGATTCTGCCCTGTGAGGAACTCCAAGCTAAGTAAAAGTGCTGATTAAAATAGAATTACTTGGAGATTGGGCATAGTTGCAAGAAAGGGAAAGCAGCATTGGCCCTCAAGGGCACATTCTCTCTTGTCTGGAGCATGAAGATATTTTTAAAAAGTACTTACCAGATTTTTGCTTTTGATAATTATTTTCTTTAGGTTGGCTATAGTTTGTAATGTATGAATTCTTCAAGGAGACCTTAAGGAACTCCTTCTTGAAGGTTGTGTTTTTCCTGCACCTTTGTATTTTCAAAATAGCTCATCTTTTTCCTTTATACATGACATACATTTTGACTATGTATGAAATCTTTGGATCATATTCTCTTAAGAATTTTATAGTTATCTTCTGACACAATTTTGTTTTCAAGATATCTGAGATTATTCTGATCTTTTTTCACTTCATAAATTAACTTTTGTTGTTTGCCTAGATACCCAAAGATTCTTTAGAAGTCTAGTAAACTTAATATTCTTTAGGGTTGATTGTTTTTTATCAACTTTTTATAACTCATGATGTCTCTTTCCAATATTTAGATCAAGTTTCCTTTGATATCAAAAAATGCTTCCTTTACGCTCTGGTTCCATCCATGTTGTCGCAAATGGCAAGATTTCATTTCTTTTGATGGCTGCATAGTATTCCATTGTGTATATATACCACATCTTCTTGATCCATTCATCTGTTGATGGACATCTAGGTTCTTTCCATAGTTTGGCTATTGTGGACATTGCTGCTATAGCTTAAGTGGGTATGAGAAGAATAAATGAAAGAAAATGAGATTGGGAGGGAGACAAACCATAAGTGACTCTTAATCTCACAAAACAAACTGAGGGTTGCTGGGGGGAGGGGGTTTGGGAGAAGGGGGTGGGATTATGGACATTGGGGAGGGTATGTGCTTTGGTGAGTGCTGTGAAGTGTGTAAACCTGGTGATTCACAGACCTGTACCCCTGGGGATAAAAATATATGTTTATAAAAAATAAAAAATTATAAAAAAAAATGCTTCCTTTAAATTTTTTTTCTGCTCCATATTTGTTTTCTTCAATAGTCATGGTTATGTCTCTTGACCATCTAATGCTTATTTTCTAGAGCTCTCATAGTCTCTCTAATCCTTTTAAATTTTCTACTTCTGGTTCAATTTGCCTCTTTTCTCATTTTTTTCTTCTATATCACTTACTGCATTGTGTTTTTTTTTACAGTATCTTCTTTAACATCCTTTCAATTTTGCCATATTTTTGTGATGATTTTTATTTTATTCTTTCATTTTTTCTTAGACGTTGCCAGATAATGTTTGAAGTCCATAATCTTTCCATCTCTTCCACAGGTTTTTGTATGTGTATTTTCTTTGTTGCTTCATAAAGGCAGTAACCTCATTACATTTATTTAAATTAATGGTAAAATAGTGTTCACAATATTAATCTGCTTCATGGCAGCCATTTTCTGATGAGTATTCTTCATCTGTTATTTTCTTTGCTTTTTTTGTTTTTTTCCCTTGGAGAATTTTTGTATAGGTTCATACTGATCCTTTTCAATTATTCATTATTTAAAAAAATATTTTATTTATTTATTTGAGAGAGAGTGTGAGTGAGAGAGAGCTCAGGAGCAGGGGCAGGGGGAGAGAGATAGAGAAGCAGGCTCCCCACCGAGCAGGGCTCTTTTCTAGGATACTTGGGATTTGTCTTTTGATTTAGCAATTTATGAGAGCATTTATATAACCTTTACTATTTCCCAAACATTTGAGATGGGCAGTGTTTTTTCCTTCACAATTCATATGTTGTATTCTTCCCTGCTACTATAGAGAAACACTACTTTCTAAAAACATGGCTTATCTATGTGACCTTTCATTCAGCCCTATTTGGTCTACTTCTGGAGTCAAGTAAAGTAGATGAGGTTTCTGGCTTCTAGCTGTAGCCCACCCCTAACCTCCTGCATCCTTGCAAACTGGGGATACTGTTTTTGCATTTTAAGGTGTTCATTTATGTTTTACAAAGTATAAGTTTGCAAAGTATAAGTTTGCATTTTTAAATGGTATCTATAGCAACTAGATTCTATCATCAATTAGTTCTCTCACCGTGTCATCTTCTCAGAATTTCCTCCCTTGTGATACTGTTTTCTGTTCATTTTGTGGTTTTGGATGATTTTTTGGCTAAAAAGGGGGGGGTGCTGATTTCATATCAATATGTTCAATTTGGGACGCCTGGGTTGCTCAGTTGGTTAAGCCGCTGCCTTCGGCTCAGGTCATGATCCCATGGTCCTGGGATCGAGTCCCACATTGGGCTCCTTGCTCAGTGGGGAGCCTGCTTCTCTCTCTGCCTCTGCCTGCTGCTCTGCCTGCTTATGTTCTCTCTCTCTCTGACAAATAAAAAAATAAATAAGATCTTAATGTATATATATATATGTTCAATTTGAGATTCCTTTTACTTTAACTTTCTTGAAGCATTCTAAAATAGCATAACTTTTTTGAAGCATTTTAAAATAGCAGTCCAGTAAGGTGAGGATAAAAGTAGAATGTAGAGGTAGTAGCTCTACATTTGTCATGTGCCTGCTACTTTGCTAACATTAGTAATAAAACATTGAAGTAGATAGACATTGTCCCACGGAGCTTATATTCTAGTTATAGAGATAAAAAATTAATAAAAGGGCTTAATAAAGTGGTTGAAATAGTAAGTGCACTGAAGGAAAGAATATGCCAATTACATCTTTGAATCTGACTGACAGCATTGCCAAGCTCAGGTTAGTTTGGTTTTTGTTTTGCTTTAGAAATATAGCCACAGTGGCCTTTAAAACACTGGGCAGCTTCTTTGTTTATTTCACAAATTTGGAAATGTATGTTCTATTCATTTCCCAAGATTGGCTTTGTGGCTACCCAGAGATTCAAGAGAATGTTTGAGTAGCCCACAGTTTCTTTTCCGTGGAATGTCATAGGGTTAATGAATTATCTTTCTCTTTGTGGGGAGTTATTTCTGAATTTAAAAAAAAAAATGAAACATGGTCTTTCTAATTGAGTAAAAATATCAAAGGAAAGGATGACAAGCCTTAAAATCAAGAGCTCCTATGTCTATGATCTTAGTTAGCTCATGTTAAAAATATTTTCTTTTCCATGGTGAGGCACTAAATTTTTTAGCTAGACCTTAATTATATTTGAGACATCATATCCCTTCTTGATATAAATTAGATAAGTGATATTATTTTGATTTACAGATTAAGTAAGTAGCCCTATTCTAGATATTTGGATGTTAGGGAGAATTCTAGAAAAATCAGTCAAAGACTTTTTTTTTTTTTTAAAGATTTTATTTATTTATTTGTCATAGAGAGAGAAGCGAGAGCAAGCACAGGCAGACAGAGTGGCAGGCAGAGGCAGAGGGAGAAGCAGGCTCCCCGCCAAGCAAGGAGCCCAATGTGGGACTCGATCCCAGGATGCTGGGATCATGACCTGAGCCGAAGGCAGCCGCTTAACCAACTGAGCCACCAAGGCGTCCCCAGTCAAATACTTTTTTTTTTTATAAAGATTTTATTTATTTATTTGACAGACAGAGATCACAAGTAGGCAGAGAGGCAGGCAGAGAGAGAGGCGGAAGCAGGCTTCTTGCTGAGCAGAGAGCCCGATGCGGGGCTCGATCCCAGGACCCTGGGATCATGACCTGAGCCGAAGGTAGAGGCTTTAACCCACTGAGCCACCCAGGTGCCCCCCCCAGTCAAAGACTTTTGAAGGAGGAAATGTAAATATACTAATGTAAAGGTACAAAGTCTAAATTAAGATCTATTTTCTCTTGTTCAATTAATTGTTTGGGGATTTTGTAAATTTATGTTCACCTGTATTGAGTTCCCTCACAAAAGCAAATAATTAAAGATATGTTACTTAGTATTTCTTACTAGTTCTAGGGAAGAATTTATAGACTACTAAAATATCAGTTACCATGTACTTTCTATTAAAGCTAGTCTGTTTGGGGAAGAAAATATTATAGATAATAATAGAAAATATTTTGCATAACTTTTGTGTCCTCTTTTAATAAAGCAAATTCATTTTCACTTTACTAGCATATGGTGACATCGAAAGCCAAAGAGTTGTCCACTGAAGTTTAGCAGCAGAGCACTGGATAGTAAGCAGTGCAGTGGATTATCAAATCTAGTTAAGTTGAAGGATTCCAAAGAAATTAGGCTATATTCTAACACTTATATTATTATTTTAACCCTCTTAACCTGCGGACTTCTTCATTACATATCATATGATTAACTAAAATACCTTCAACTTAGTTTCACATTGTTAACAACCAATTATATCTCAAGCTCTGAGTGTAACTCACAAGAGGTGCCACCTTAAACTGAAATTACTGATGTGCTGTCACTATACTCTTATGAACTTAGTGCTATTGTTTATTTTTCTTACATACTTAAAGAAATATACTTTTCATTAGGTTAGATAGCGTAAGGTACAAAGCTTTCTTGACATCATGAAACTCAATCTAGCTTTTATTTTTCCATAGAATATTTATTCTTCTAACATCATAACAAATCTGTGCTGATGCTTTTAATTCTACTGTATTACATTCAAACCTTACCTCCCATATTAGTGCTAAAAACAAAGAGCTCCTAGTTGCTCTTGGAAACTGGAAAATTATGTACTATAAAATATGACATGAATAGAATCTTATGGTCTTGCTGGGCAAGAAAACAGAATGACTTAATGTCACTAATTTTATGGAGTTTGATAGTTTCAGTTAGTTTTGCCACATATAATTCCAATTAAATTTAATTGAGATGGAACTAAAAGTAAAATAACATGTGCAGTGACTCTTTATATCAGTTGGTATTTGTCTAGTCAGTCTGGACTGCCATAACAAAATACCATAGATGAAGTGGCTTAAGCAACAGGTATTGATCATAGTTCTGTATATTGAAAGACCATGATCACAGTGCTAACAGGGTTGATGTCTGGGAGGAGTTCTCTCCTTGGGTTGAAGATGGCTACTTTCTCACAGTGTCCTCACATGGCCTTTCCTCAGTGGATGTGCGTAAAGAGAGAAAGGAAGTAAGCTCTCCTACATTTTTTCTTATAAGGGCACTAATCCCATCATGAGAACCCCATTCTTCTGCTCTCATCAAAATCTAAATACCTCCAAAGACCACACCTCCAAACACCATTTCATTGGGAGTTAGGGTTTCAATAAGAATTTTGAGAGGACGTAATTCAGCCTACAGTAAGATTTAGGCAGATAATCAGTCATAGAATATGCACACACAGTCTCTTTCTGACTATACAATTAATGATCTGAGGTATTTTCATTTATAACCTATACAATTTAATCGGATCATAAAATCATCTAGAAGAGGTGAAAGGGAATTTTCTCTTGTCTATAGCATGAAGAGATTTTTAAAATATTGACCTTCCCTTTCATACCCCCACTTCTGTTTGAGGAGCTAAGTTATTCTGAGCTTGTTTCCTTAGAGATAGAAACAAATGAGGTGGAAGGAGAAAAAGAAGTCTTCCTTGCTTTGGTTTTCAAAAGCCAAAACCCTGAGGAGAAACAGGAGTATTTCTGTTAAAGACAAAGATAGTTTGAACACTATTTCACAAGTTGAATGGAGGAAGAGATCCAGAGTCATATTCAGGAGAAAGAAATTATGAATGGGAATTAGAATTGAGCCTTGTTCTCACCCATTTTATGGGTGAGTGATACAGGATTCTTGAGAGGCTTTGGAGAGACTGTGTGAGAAACTATTTCCCACTTCCTGGTTTAAAGTTCTGGTAAGGTGGGAAGACTGCAGAAATTTGAGGTACCTGGGAGCAGAGGGCATGTATTACCTACTTCCTATAGGAGAATCCTGATGAGGTGACAAGAGCTGAATGTTGAGTCTGGGTCCAGTGAGGCAAAGAGAAAATTAGATTCCTGTGCTGCAGACCATGACAGAAACAATGGGATAATTTTTGTGTCTTAAGTATGATGAGCCAAAACCAAAAAGAGTTGTTATACCTGAAAAATCATGTGGACAGCATGAGTGACATATCATTGTAACCTGACAGACTGAGGACTAAGGACTAGGGAGAGAAGCAATGTGTCTGTGGACCGTTGTGTAGACAGATGACATTCAAGAGCACGTGCCTCCCCACAACGGGACCTGGTACTACTTAGCCCTCCCATTTAAACACAGCCCTGGAGAAATTCCCAGGTTTCTGACTGTGGTTAAGTTTGGACCACCCAGTGGATTGGAAAATCAAAATAGAAATTGTAAGGGAAGAAAGTATGATGCATTAGGCCATTCCCAGGGACAAGCTCTGAAATCCAAGAGATATTGTCAGGTTACAAAATATTCTCTTACATCTTTCCCTCAGTGCAATGGATGCCTGATGGCCTCATGGTTACATAACTTTCCTGCACCATATACTCATGTGCCCAACAGACCATTTGGACATTTTCACTTGTCTCAAAGGAATCTGATACAAAATATATTCAAATTACCCTCATAATATTTCCCCAGGCTTTCTTCAGTGTAGCCAGTCCCAATCAGTGAGACCCTTTCTAATCATAGTACAAGTTACCCACCTGTTCCTCATCCTTGACAGCTCCTCCATCACCACCCACCTTCAGCCTTGGTCTCTCCATTTCTACTCAAGTCCATGCTGCTATTGTCTCTTCCTCTAGTGGAGTCTACCCACATTCACACAGTACTCCATTAGTGATTCTCCACACTGCAATCTGAATGATTTTCAAAATAAAAATGATCATTTTGTACTCCACAACTCACTCCCAGCACTTCACAGAGGTTCCATTGTGCTAGTAACTAACAGGGTAACAAAGTTCTGTGTGAGTTGGCTGCTGTGTTTTTATACAACCTCATCCTAAACCATGATGCTCTTACTTTGTGTCCCCAGGTACACCGGCCTTCTTTTCCTTTCTTAAATGTACAACACCCTTATTGCCTCAGGGCCTTTGAATGTGTGCTCCTTCAGCCTTGAATGCTGTTTTTCACATCTAAATTAGCCAGTGTCTACTGATACTTCAGATCTTAGTTCCTTATTCCTGACCCTGCCAACCAGTTAAATCCCCCATTCGTGGTCTCAAAATACTGGATATCTCTCCTTCATAGAAATGATTGTGGTTGAACTCTTCATTTATTTTGTGATTATCTAATACCCTCTGCTTTCTGCATTAGGCTGTCAGTTTAATGAACACTGGGAGCAAACCTGTACCCTCACTTTATCCACAGTGACCTGGATACATTGTAGGCACTCAATAAATTATTGAATGACATTAGAGGTCTTCTCAAGTGACCCTTCACCACAATACCAGTTGGTACTCTGGCTTACTCTATGCTGGGCACTATTAGAAGCATTTGTTACATATGTTAGCTCATTTAACTCCCACAACAACCCTATGAGGTGGGTAGTACTATTATCACCTCTGGTTTTCAGATTGGGAAACAGGCACAAGCCTCACACAGCTGGCATAAGGCCCAGAGACTGTGCTTCCACAGCCAGCCTGCACTACCTTGAAAGTCTATTCCACACTGAGGTACTGTGCCCACCTAAGACAGGCAGCTGCTGACATCCTGTTTCACAACAAATAATGGACTCAATCTATACGAAATTATATTAATTATAAGACCATGGAAATCTTGCATACATTAAATTCTCATTGAATTATGCACATTCTCCATGCATTTGTTTAATTGGTATATATATTCAGCACTTATCATGTGCCAGAATTCGTGCTAGCAATTAAGAAATATAAAGGAGAATGAGATGGCCCTTGCACTTAAGGTGCTCCAGGTCTGGTAAGCTAAACAAAGACAAAAATAAATCATTCACTACAATTCGATGAGAGCTGTTATGAAGATGTCTGAAAGGTGCTAGGGTAAGGAAGGGAGAAACAAAACTTGGTGTTTCTTCTGAGGAAAACCTCCTCCAGGAGGTGGGGTGTTCAAGAAAATAATTTCTTACCTCTTGGATTTCCTATATGGAAAATGACTGGTGTGAGATAAGCCCCTGTTAAGGATTCCTAACACTTAACTCTCTTACATTTGTCAGAGAAAAATATATTCTCTTCAAAGAATCTTTTTCATGTATTCTCTTTCACTCTCTTCCTGCCCCATCTCTTCCTGTTTTCAATCCATGCCTAAACCTCAAACCCCCCAAACATGGCTGATCTGCTTCAGGCTACTTTTATTAATATATCTGTAAAAAGCAAGACACAAGCTATCAGGAAGCATGGGTTCAAACCCTACTAAGCACCAGCAGTTTGTGGCAGTGGCGGGCTCTCAGATTCAAGCTCTACTATCCAGGTGCCAGCCTGGATGGCCTGGGCTCACTGCCAGGTACCTCTGCTGGGATGGGTGTGAGCCTAGTGTTTCCTATCCATGGAACCTCAGCATTAAGATCCAAGACCCACAGCAGCCATCCTTGCCCTGCTTCCCCCATGCTTTTGAGTGGCACCACACTCTTGTGCTTTGGTTTTCCTCTCCTGGTCATCAGGCCTTGCCCACATAAGGGGCCCACTTACAAGGCACTTGAAGCTTTCTATTTTGTTATTTTTATAAAGGTTTGTTTATTTATTTTAGAAAGGCAGCGAGAGAGAGTGGGGGAGGGGCAGAGGGAGAGACTCTTCAAGCAGAATCCCCACTGAGTCCACGTGGAGGCAACCTGGGGCTCAGTCTCATAATCCATGAGATCATGACCTGAGCTGAAACCAAGAGTCAGGCACTCAAATGAGCCACCCAGGTGCCCTCACCTGAAGCTTTTTAAAATGTCAGTCTTACTAAGATATAACTTAGATCCAGTAACATGCAACTGGATGTTTTGGCAAATGCATTCCATCTTGGAACCATCACCGCAATCTAGGTATAATATTTTTTCACCCTGAAGAGTTTCACCAAGCTCTTTTGTAGTCAATCCCCTCCCCTATGCCTGGGCATATAGTAGGTAATGAATATTTGATGAACAATTTTTAGTTACCTTCTGCACACAGTGAGTTCTAAGGTCCAATAACTAGAACTCAGCCCAAGTACCACAACAACAAGAAACCAGTCGTTTAATCCAGAAAACACAAAATACATTAGAAAAAAAGAAAATAACAATAACAACAACAAAACAAGAGTGCAACAAATGTTCTAATGCTCTTGAAAAAATCGGGAAGTTCAGTTTAGAATACCCAAAGAAGGGTCTCTCTCTAACTATTTATCCTGCTCTGATTATAACTATTTTTTTCTAAGCAGCAATATTTACAATTAGATTTTTATAAAGTTGTTGATTTGGGGAATTAATAACCAATATAGTGAGTATTTAGTTTTCAAATGGGTTGTGGTTCACAAGTTCAGTTGTAAATTAGAAGCTTCTATCTCAGCAAGTATTTTTTAAATAAAAATAATATTCCAAAATATGAGTATTCAAATATTGTTTAGCAAGATTATTCCAAAATTTATTACTTGCCTAGATTCTAGATTCGTTCCCTAAGGACCAAGCAATTCAGAATCAAGGTAGAGATACAATAAATATTTAGGAGAGAAAATGATCAGGATTTCTAATATCCATCTGGAATATAGAAGATGAAATTTATGGAAGTATTAAATAATGGCTTCTGTGATCCAAATTGCAATAACTAGGTGGATGGCAATGCTGCCAGTGGAGAAGGGAACACAGGATGAGGAGCAGAGTTGGAGGGAGAGTTGGATTTGATGTGTCTATGGACCATCCAGGTAAAGTCTAGTTGCAGTTGGATAGGGAAATCTGAAGTTTCGGAAAGAGGTCATCTGCATATACGTGGTCATCGAAGGCATGAGATTTAATGAGATTTGCTGAAAGAGTATGAAGAGTGAAAAATGTAATTCACCAAAACTCTGAGGAAACTTTGATATATGAAACATTGTCAGATTAAGGAAACCCATAGAAAAATCAGAGAGAATTTTTGGAATATCATTATATTATTCTCAAATGAAAAACAGTTTTTAAAATACACCTAGATGGCTCAGTTAGTTGAGCATCTGCCTTCAGCTCAGGTCATGATCCTGAGGTCCTGGGATCAAGTCCCGCTTTGGGCTTCTTGCTCGGCAGGGAGCCTGCTTCTCCCTCTGCCTCTGTCTGCCACTCTGTCTGCTTGTGCTCTCTCTGACAAATAAACAAATGAAATCTTTTAAAATAAATAAATAAAAAATAAAATACTCTAAATAAATCTAATTGAAGTGCCATATAAACCTGAATTTCAAGGAGGTCATGAGACTGAGGTGTGAGGTGCTACCCAATCTTCCCTGAGCATTAAAATCTCCCAGTCTGCCAGCCAATTCACTATAATCCCCTGAGAAGCTTTTTAAACATTTCAAACCCCTTGCCTTGCCTGTATATTTTGATTTAGGAAGTGTATCATGAGGCTGGGGTATTTTTAAGAGCTTCCCAAACCTAACATTCTACCAGTTTTGGAAACTTCTTCTTAATACTGTGACCCCTCTCCACCTCAAGTTGCACACTTTACATTTTTTTCATACATGAGAAAATAACGTTCAGTGTATTCCTTGAACTTGGAGGTGCATGGCTGAAGGCAGAAAATGCCTTCCATTTTCCTTGTAGTCACGAACTTTTGTGACTTAAGAGAAACATGTAATTGTCAGGCTCAGAAACACCTGGAAATAAAAAAGGTGGTTATTATAAAAATAAGCACCTGTGGACAGTATTTATTTTATTGAAAAATAATGGTTTAGAGGAAGAATCCAAGCTATAATAAAATTAAATATTGTTCTACGGACTATTTTAAAGGAGGGTTTCCAATGAAGGGGATCCATTGTTAACATTCAGCTATGCATATGGCTGCCAGTGTGCTAACTGCTACAGCTACTTTTGACCTGAATTATCTGATAACCAGAATGGTTCCAGTTTCGCTCATGCAGGGGTACACAGGATGCTGATTTTCTTCAGGATGTTACTAACTAGGGACACCTGGGTGACTCAGTGGGTTAATAAGCCTCTGCCTTCAGCTCGAGTCATGATCTCGGGGTCCTGGGATTGAGTCCCACGTCAGGCTCTCTGTTTGGCAGGGAGCCTGCTTCCTCCTCTCTCTCTGCCTGCCTCTCTGCCTACTTTTGATCTCTGTCTGTCAAATAAATAAATAAAATCTTAAAAAAAAGAGATATTATTCACTAGTCCATTAAGTTAGTATTTGTCAAATAATTTTAAAAACTATTATTCACACTTCCCTTTTGGGATTTCACAATGAATATTAGCATATTAAATGCCATGAAGAGCCCTATAGGCAAGAGCTCATTAATTTTGTTTATGCTTTTGTTTATTAAGTTTATTTGACACACTCTGCTTTTTATACAAAATACAGCCTTAGAAATTGATATTGTACTCCTAGGCTATGCAATGATAAACTTTACAATGAGTTTTTTTTTTTTTTAAGTAAATTAGTCATTGCCTGTTGATCTGTTTGGGCCGATGTGGAGATCTTATTTATTTATTTATTTTTGAAGATTTTATTTATTTATTAGAGAGAGAGCACAAACAGAGGGAGGATCATAGTGAAAGGGAGGAGCAGGCTCCCTGCCAGGCAAGGAGCTTGATGTGAGACTCAATCCCAGGACCCTGGGATCATGACCTGAGCTGAAGTCAGATACTTAACTGACTGAGCCACCCAGGCATCCATGGAGATCTAATTTATAATAATTTGTTGGATCCTAGCTGTAAAACATTGAAGAGGCTCAACATGTAAATCCACTAGACACATAGGGTTGGTTAGGGATGCAGAAGCTTTGGCCCAGTGATAACACTTTCTGTCCTTAACGCAGAATATAAAATTTGACAACAGGTAAATAATGACAGCAATAACACAGTAGCAGTGCTCAGCACTATTTTAAGGTATTTACATGTATTTATTCATGTTGTCCTCAAAATTATCCCCAGGAGATAGTTACCATTTTATTATCCTTCCTAGTCAAAGGAGATGACACAAGCACAAAGAGGTTTAATAGTTTGTCCAGTGTTAGACATCTTGAGGAGTAGAACAAAAATTCACCTTCTAGATTCATCTTGATGGTCAAAATAGAACCAGCAAATGCAAAGGGTGGGGGTTTATGGAACTAGATTACCTGTGTTCGTAGCCCAATGTCTTGAGTAAGATATTTTCTTCTTTCTGTGTTCCCATCTCTAAAGATATCTTAGAGCAGTTTCAATGGGCATGTTCTTTGCTGAGCCAGTCTGGTTGCCTCGGGCTCTACCTGCTAGGATGAGTTAGCTTGTCCAGTCTTTCAAGGTAATTTCTGGGAATAGAGAAGGATTTATTTTGTGGAGGTACATTCCACCTTAACAGTCCACATCTCATTGGTCCCTGGAGGTTGCTTTTGGGATGAGAACTCCTAGTCTCCCCTGTGCAAGGCGTGAGGTTTTTTGCAATACAACTCCAATAAACCGTAGTTAGCTGCTTATTTATCTTGTTTTTAGGATACAAATCAATGTAAGAAAGGTTTCTCATCTGTACTTTTAGGATCTCTAGTTGAGTCAGGGCTCTGTACTCATGACTTCTTTACAGTGTAAATGAATACTCTGTCTTTTGAGCTTTACAGAATTAGCCTCAGGATTTGGTGACAGCCTGGGGTGGAAAGGAGTGCTTATGTGGAGCTGATCTGTCCTGGACTTCTGTGCCAACCGGCAGGCTGAATTCCTGTCCACAGGCTGGTTAGTGGGAAGCATTGAGTCTTTTGACTAGCAGTGGATTTTCAGCAGAGGCTCTTTTGAAGGAGGATTAGTGCTTCCTGACTCTTCTGGCTTCCCCCAAGTATCTCTACTTCAAATACCAAAAAATCCCTTATTATCTTCAATAAATGCACTTACTATTTTTCAGATCTGAGTGAATTTGGTGGTTGCTATCCAGAAAGGCTTTGATCATCTCAAGCTTTGCAGACTCTTATAACTAGCCTTAGACAGAAAACAGCTTTTCTTCACAAAGTTATGCACTTAATCTCTTGTCTCATATCTGCTTTCCAACAGGTTCAGCTCCAAAGGGAGCTAATCTTTCTTTGTAGCTCTTGCTGAAGACATTTCCTACAGCTTCTAAACACATGGGCATCCTACCAAATTGCCATCAGGCCTTCCTGCTCCAGCTTCATGGGCCTGAAGTCTGAGTCCCAACCAAGAGACAGCAGCATGTTTTAGCTGCCTGTTTTGCCCCCACACAGTATCTGTAGTTTCTCATTCTGGCCTAAGGGGGAGCAGAATCCTCAGTTTTCCTCACATGAGCTACCAAGTTCTGCATACTAGGGTCTATCTTTTGCAGCGCCCCACTTCTTCCATTAGTTTCTAATTAGTAATGTCTATTCACAAGTAAGTGAACCAAATCTAGCTTGCTTGAGTAAAAATGAGAAATTTATTGGAGAATATTAGTATAATTGATAAAACCCAGTGACATAAATGCTTCTGGACTTCAGGAACAAACTAAAGCTTGGTAGTAGTTTGTCCAGTGTCTAACTCAAAATTGTTAAAATTTTAAAATTACCAAAAATGTTAAAATTTTCTTCATCTCTCTTTTCTGTCCACTTCTGTAGGTCAGCTTTATTTGTCTTTCTGTCTCTCTGCATCCCAGTTTTCTGTTTCCCAATCTACATTTCAAAAGAAAGAATTCAGCTTTGCGTTTTATAAAGTATAGTCTGACCACCTTTCTTCTGGCCCAGCGGGTACTACCCAACAAAGGTCACATGACTCAATAAGCCAGTCAGTTATGACCAAGGGCCACAGTGCAGGAATGGGACAGCAGTCATAAATGGAGAAAGGCCGGTAGGGCATGGTTTTTAGAGAAGAGATACTGAGTAGATAAAAATATGTCCCTAGTTGTTGAGTTCCTGTAGTGATATTTTAACCAGTGTTGTCAAAACAGGTAGAAGAATCTTACACAGATTCACCTCTATTTAACTTGCTTATTATAATAATGTGTTTAGAATAGTGGTATCAGGGAGAAGTGGGAATTCACAGAAACTTACTTAATGAATTTTTTTAAAACCACAACAAATAGAGGTCTCTTTCAATTCAGAAGAAGAAATTAATTTTAAAGCACTAGGACATTAGGCGTACTAAAATCCCACTTAATTGGCAGAGATAAGAAGGATCTTAGGATTTGCTCAAAATTTCATTCTCCCCAGAAACCAGAGTTATAAATTTATATTCCAACATTTGGGAAACATGTATAGAGGTATTTCTCATCATATTCATGGAATACAATGTACTTGCTGCTTTTTTGCTCTACCTTGCTCAGTCTCAAAACATCTATGCAAAGGAGAATCCTGTTAAGCACTGATACAACTGGTATTTCTGTAAGAAACTGAGGGAAGTTTTAGGTATCATAAACTGTATTAAGAAATCCCCTCACATACTAAGGTAGTTAATATAAAAGGACAGTTATAAGTTATTGACAAAGATTCTTGCACCTGTAAATCTAGGAATCTACTATGGCATCTCTCATATTCCATCCTTCCCTCCTTCCACCCTGCTTTAAGAATGGGTGTGAAAATTCTCACTGATTATAGACAGACCCATGGGAAGGAAATTCATTTTCAGCATGGTTGGTAACATCAGGGAATTCTTCTATAGCTATTCAGAGTGAAAATACTGCTCAGATTGGAGCTCAGCTAGAATTCTGAGCTCTTGCCTGCTTTGGATCTATGCTCCTTACTAAAGGTGCAGTGATGCTGTATATGGGACTACCCAACATCAAGGAGAGATCCTTTGAAAGGAAAATGGAGTGGATAAATTTTACATAATTGTGTCTTGATTTTTTTAATCATTTAGTTTTTTAAAGAAACTCTTATATCTTAATCTCAAACTTGCAGATGAGTTATGAAATGGTGCAAGAAAGACCGTTTTATGGTGAACCATTTGAGAGTAAGTTTCCAAAATGTCCCCATCACTCTTGAATACTTTAGTGTGTAATTCCTGCCAACAAGATTGCTTTCCTATATAACTATAAAATACTATCGATATTAGGAGCTTAGTATTGATATATTACAACATCTAATCTCCAGAGTCTATTACAATTTTCCAGTTGTCTCAATAACGTCTTTATAAAGATAAAGAAAGTATCCAGGCCAAAGTCTCATGTTACATTTAGTTGTCACATCTGTGTAGATGCCTTTAATTTAGAACAGTTCTTTAGTTTTTCCTTGATTTTCATTACCTTGATATTTTTAAAGGTGACAGAGCAAGTTACATATTGTAGAATGTATTTCAAGGTGAGTTTCTCTAATGTTCCTTCAGGATTAGAGTCAGATCATAGAAGTGATGCTGTGTGTTCTCGTTGTTTATCAGGTGGCATATGCTTTAATTTATCTCTGCTGTATGAAATTCCAACAAAACTGGTATGGTATTTTAGTGTTTTTTTAATTGAAGTATAGTTGACACACAGTGATACTCAGTTTCAGGTGTACAATATAGTGAAACCACTACTCTGTACGTTATGCCATGCTCACCAGAAGTGTAGCTACCATCCATCACCATACAATGCTATTAAAATATCTTTGACTCCACTCCAAAACTGCTGGAACTTGTACAGGAATTCAGTAAAGTGTCAGGATATAAAATCAACGCACAGAAATCAGTTGCATTTCTCTATACCAACAACAAGACAGAAGAAAGAGAAATTAAGGAGTCCATCCCATTTACAATTGCACCCAAAACCATAAGATACATAGGAATAAACCTAACCAAAGAGGCACAGAATCTATACTCAGAAAACTATAAAGTACTCATGAAAGAAATTGAGGAAGACACAAAGAAATGGAAAAATGTTCCATGCTCCTGGATTGGAAGAATAAATATTGTGAAAATGTCTATGCTACCTAAAGCAATCTACACATTTAATGTAATTCTTATCAAAGTACCATCCATCTTTTTCAAAGAAATGGAACAAATAATCCTAAAATTTATATGGAACCAGAAAAGACCTCGAATAGCCAAAGGGATATTGAAAACGAAAGCCAAAGTTGGTGGCATCACAATTCCGGACTTCAAGCTCTATTACAAAGCTGTCATCATCAAGACAGCATGGTACTGGCACAAAAACGGACACATAGATCAATGGAATAGAATAGAAAGCCCAGAAATAGACCCTCAACTCTATGGTCAACTCATCTTCGACAAAGCAGGAAAGAATGTCCAATGGAAAAAAGACAGCCTCTTCAATAAATGGTGTTGGGAAAATTGGACAGCCACATGCAGAAAAATGAAATGGGACCATTTCCTTACACCACACACGAAAATAGACTCAAAATGGATGAAGGACCATTTGAGAAAGGAATCCATCAAAACCTTGAGGAGAACACAGGCAGCAACCTCTTCGACCTCTGCCGCAGCAACATCTTCCTAGGAACAACACCAAAGGCAAGGGAAGCAAGGGCAAAAATGAACTATTGGGATTTCATCAAGATCAAAAGCTTTTGCACAGCAAAGGAAACAGTTAACAAAATCAAAAGACAACTGACAGAATGGGAGAAGATATTTGTAAATGACATATCAGATAAAGGACTAGTGTCCAAAATCTATAAAGAACTTAGCAAACTCAATACCCAAAGAACAAATAATCCAATCAAGAAATGGGCAGAGGACATGAACAGACATTTCTGCAAAGAAGACATCCAGATGGCCTACAGACACATGAAAAAGTGCTCCATATCACTCGGCATCAGGGAAATACAAATCAAAACCACAATGAGATATCACCTCACACCAGTCAGAATGGCTAAAATCAACAAGTCAGGAAATGACGGATGCTGGCGAGGATGCGGAGAAAAGGGAACCCTCCTACACTGTTGGTGGGAATGCAAGCTAGTGCAACCACTCTGGAAAAAAACATGGAGGTTCCTCAAAATGTTGAAAATAGAACTACCCTATGACCCAGCAATTGCACTACTGGGTATTTACCCTAAAGATACAAACATAGTGATCCGAAGGGGCACGTGCACCCGGATGTTTATAGCAGCAATGTCCACAATAGCCAAACTATGGAAAGAACCTAGATGTCCATCAACAGACGAGTGGATAAAGAAGATGTGGCATATATACACAATGGAATACTATACAGCCATCAAAAGAAATGAAATCTTGCCATTTGCAATGACATGGATGGAACTAGAGCGTATCATGCTTAGCGAAATAAGTCAAGCGGAGAAAGATAATTATCATATGATTTCCCTGATATGAGGTAGTGGTAATGCAACATGGGGGCTTAAGGGGGTAGGAGAAGAATCAATGAAACAAGATGGTATTGGGAGGAAGACAAACCCTAAGTGACTCTTAATCTCACAAAACAAACTGAGGGTTGCTGGGGGGAGGGGGGTTGGGAGAAGGGGGGTGGGGTTATGGACATTGGGGAGGGTATGTGCTTTGGTTAGTGCTGTGAAATGTGTAAACCTAGCGATTCACAGACCTGTACCCCTGGGGATAAAAATATATTATATGTTTATAAAAAATAAAAATTAAAAAAAAAATCTTTGACTATATTCTCTATGCTGTACCTTAATCTTAGTGACTTATGCATTTTATAATTGGGAGCCTGTATTTCCCACTCTCCTTCACCCATTTTTTCCATCTCCCTGCCCCCCTGCTCTCTGGAAGCCATCAGTTCTCTGTCTTTATGGGTATGTTTCTGTTTTTTGTTTGTTTGGTTGGTTTTTTAGATTCCACATGTAAGTGAAATCATATGGTATTTATCTTTCTCAATTTGACTTATTTCACTTAGCATAACACCATCTAGGTCTACCTGTTTTGTTGCAAATGATAAGTTGTCATTTCTTTTCATGGCTAAGTAATACTCCATTGCATATATTTATTTTACAGTTTCTTTATCCATTCATCCATCAACAGATACTTGGATTAAAATTATAAAGAACTCATCAAATTCAACATCTAAAGAATAAATCATCCAATCAAGAAATGGGCAGAAGATATGAAGAGACATTTCTGCAAAGAAGACATCCAAATGACAGATAAAGAAGATGTGGTGTATATATACAATGGAATACTATGCAGCCATCAAAAGAAATGAAGTCTTGCCATTTGCGATGATGTAGATGGAGGTAGAAGGTATTATGCTTAGCGAAATAGGTCAGTCAGAGAAAGACAGCTATCATATGATCTCCCTGATATGAGGAATTGGAGATGCAACGTGGGAGGTTTGGTGGGTAGGAAAAGAATAAATGAACCAACATGGGATCAGGAGGGAGACTAACCATAAGAGACTCTTAATGTCACAAAACAAACTGAGGGTGGCCCCAGGGGTGCTAGGGAGAGGGTGGTGGGGTTATGGACATTGGGGAGAGTATGCGCTATGGTGAGTGCTGTGAAGTGTGTAAACCTGGCAATTCACTGACCTGTACCCCTGGGGCTAATAATACATTATATGTTTATTAAAAAAAGTGTTTTTAAATTATTTTTTTAAAAAAGACATGCAAATGGCCAACACACATGAAAAAGTGCTCCACATCACTCGGCATCAGGGAAATACAAATCAAAACCACAATGAGATACCACCTCAACCAGTCAGAATGGCTAAAATTAACAAGTTGGGCAACAACAGATGTTAGTAAAGATGCAGAGAAAGGGGAACCCTCCTACACTGTTGGTAGGAATGCAAGTTGGTGCAGCCACTCTGAAAACAGCATGGAAGTTCTCCAAAAAGTTGAAAATAGAGTTACTCTACAACCCAGCAATTGCACTACAAGTATTTATCCAAAGGATACAAATATAATGATCCGAAGGGGCACCTGCATTCCAATGTTTATAGCGGCAAGGTCCACAATATCCAAACTCTGGAAAGAGCCCAGATGTCCACTGACAGATGAATGGATAAAGAAGATGTGGTATATATATTCAATGGAATACTATGCAGCCATCAAAAATGACATCTTGCCATTTGTAACAGTGTGGATAGAGCTAAAGGGTGTTATGCTAATGGGAAATTAGTCAAACAGAGAAAGACAACTATCATATGATCTTGCTGATACACAGAATTTGAGAAACAAGGCAGAGGCCCATGGGGGAAGAGAGGAAATAATGGAACGGGACAAAACCAGAGAGGGAGACAGACCATAAAAGACTCTTAGTCTCAGGAAACAAACTGAGGGTTGTTAGAGTGGAGGGGAATGGGAGGGATGGGGTGGCTGGGTGATGGACATTAGGGAGGGTATGTGCTATGGTGAGCACTGTGAATTGTGTAAGACTGATGAATCACAAACCTGTACCCCTGAAACAAATAATTCATTATATGTTAATGAAATTTTTTAAAAAATAGATACTTGGATTCCTTCCATATCTAGGGGGTGCATGTATCTTTTACTGTTTTTATTTTCTTTGGGTAAATACCTAGTAGTAGAATTACTGGAGCATATGGTTATTCTATTTTTAATATTTTGAGGGACCTCTATACTGTTTTCCACAGTGGTTGTAGCAGTTTACATTTCCACCAACAGTGTATGAGAGTTCCTTTTTCTCCACATCCTGGTCAACACTTATTATTTCTTATCTTTTGATACAAGCCATTCTGATTTCTCACCATGGCTTTGATTTGCATTTTCCTGATGTTGAGTGGTGTTGAGTGTATCTTCATGTGTCTTATTAGCCATCTGTATATCTTCTTTGGAAAAATGTCTATTTAGGTCTTTTAATTGTGGGGGGTTTTTTCATGTTGCATGATTTTTTATGTATTTTGGATATCAACCCTTGTCAGATATATCACTTGCAAATATCTTCTCCCATTCAGTATGTTGCCTTTTCATTTTGTTAATGGTTTCCTAAAAGTTGTATAAAACTTTTAATTTTGATGTAGCCCCAGTTAGTTTATGCTTATTTTTGTTTTTGTTTTGTTTTGTTTTGTTTTTTGTTTTCTCTTTCCTTAGGAAACATATCTAGGAAAAGGTTGCAAAGGTTGATGTCAAAGAAATCACTGCCTATGTTTTCTTCTAGGAATTTTATTGTTTTAGGTCTTACATTTAGGTCTTTCATCCATTCTGAGTTTATTTTTATATGGGATTAGAATGAGGTTCAGTTTCATTCTGTTTCATGTATCTGTCCAGTTCCCAGAACCATTTGTTGAAAAGACTGTGTTTTCCCCCATTGTATATTCCTGCCTCCTTTGTCATAGATTAATTGACCATTCTGTTTTGTTGATCTTTGTGTCTGTTTTTGTGCCAGTACCACATTGTTTTGATTACTACAGCTTTGTAGTAGTATATTTTGAAATTGGGACTATGATATCTCTAGGTTTGTTCTTTCTCAGATGCTTTAGCTATTTGGGTTTCTCATGGTTCCATACATATTTTAGGATTACTTGTTCTAGTTCTGTGAAAAATGTTGTTGGAATTTTGATAGGAATTGCATGAAATCTGTAGATTGCTTTGGATAGTATGGACAGTTTTTAAAGATTTATTCATTAAAGGGGGGGAGGGACAGAGGGAGAGTATCTAAGCAGACTCCCCACTGAGCACAGAGCCCATGAAATCGTGACCTGAGCTGAAACCAAGAGTTGAATGCTTAACCATCTAAGCTACCAGGTGCCCTAGGTAGAATGGACATTTTAACAATATTCAGTCTTCCAATCCATGAGCTTGGAATATCTTTTCATTTGTTCATGTTGTCTTCAATTTCTTTCATCAATGTTTTTATAGTTTTCAGAGTACCAGTCTTTCACTTCCTTGGTTAAGTTTATTTCTAAGAACTTCATACTTTTTGGTACAACTGTGGGACTGTTTTCTTAATTTCGCTTTCTGCTACTTCATTAGTAGTGTATAAAAATGCAACAGATTTCTGTATTTTAATTTTGTATCCTGCAGCTTTTCCTGAAATCAGTTATTGTTTCTAGTAGTTTTTAGGTGGTATCCTTAGGGTTTTCTCTGTCTGGTATCAAGTCATCTATAAATAGCGACAGTTAAAACTTAAAAAAAAAAAATCAGTCTAGATGTGATTTGCTGTTTTATCTTCTTTAGGTAATAAGTTATTTGCATTCTGTGACATACACTATTTGCTTAAAACCCATTAACTATTCTATTGCCTGTACAAGCCAAAGGCAATGCATCTCTCTCTCTTTCTGGGGATCTTTTGGGCTACAGGAGCACGGTGCCACCCTTTCTCAGGGCAAGCTGTAGTACTGGGGAGGTAATGTTCCAGAGGGCAGAACTCATTCAGTGAAGGATGAAAACTCATTGATCACAACCTCTGCCAGCCTCCTTGCTCCACAGGTTAGATAACTCTGAGCATGTTCCACACTGTCCCCCAGAGTTTTTCAGAGGAATTGAGCCTAGTTACCTATATCAGTACATTGCTGGGTAACATACCCTTTATCATTGACTCCTTTCTTTTCTTGTCTGAATTTCCTGCCCTCCTACCTCTGCTGCCCAGGGATCATCTCCCCAAAAGCTACATTCACTCAAATCCTTTTCTCAAGATCTGCTTCTAGGATGTTTATCCTAAGACATGTGATAAGTATATTATGCTAAGTGAAATAAGTCAGAGAAAGAGAAATTATTTCACTTATACGTGGAATTTAAGAAACAAAATAGATGAACATATGGAAAGGAGAAAAAGGGATGTGGGGAAAAAGTCATAAGAGACTCTGAACTATAGAGAACAATCTGAGGGTTGCGGGGGGGGGGGGAGTGAGTGGGGGATGAGCTAAGTGGGTGATGGGCATTAAGGAGGGCACTTGTTAATGATGAGTACTTGGAGTTATATGTAAGTAATAAATCGCTAAATTCTACTCCTGAAACTGATATTACACTATATGTTAACTAGAATTTAAATAAAAATTTGAGACAAACAAAAAAGACACATGTCATTCCTACACTATAAAAGCTTTGATGCTATGTTTCCATCAAATTCATGATCTGATGATTTGGGTATTACTTAGTCATTCTTTCAAAACTTTGTTTTCTCTATCTGAATGAAGGAATACCTCCCCATAACACCACTTTCCCCACCAAAGTGTAAAGTCAAAACATGGACAGGATGAATCAGTTATATTAAAATGTTCTCTGACATCAGGCCAAACTTGTATTTTTTTATAACATTGTTAAAACAAGGTGTGCATGTGCCTTCTAGTCATCTCATTCAAGTTAGAATGCTGTGCGACTATTTTCTTATTCTTTTGTTTCCATGTTATGTTACAGTCAGCCCCTGAGTCTGACCAAAGCATCTGTTTCCCATCCTCCACAGTGTGCCTCTACCGGGAATTGCCATTTTTACTTCATAAAAGTAAATGCATACAGTGCGTGGCACTTTTTTTTTTTTTTGAAGAGAGGGCTGAAAATAATAATAATGTACTTGTACTTGCTATTCTTAACCCCCCCTCAAAACCACTCAGTACAAACAACTTCTAGACCAACTCTGTCTGGGAAGAGCAGATTTAGAAAGAAGGGAGACACTATAGACAGTACCACATACAAGAAAGAAAATATAATGTCTCAGACTGATACATTGTGGGATGCTACAGGATGTTGACTCACTTTGAAACTATAATCCTTCCTGAGCATAGAAAAAAAAAAAACCCTAAATAGTCTTTTATGCAGTGAGTTCAGTTTAAACAAATCTCTCTGACCCACATTGCTACAGGAGTAGTTGTCCCCAATGTTAATATCTGTGTCAGATGCTTATGTGTAATTATTTTTCCAAAAGAGCAGGCCAAACAATTTCTCAAGTAGAGAAAACTCTCTGTACACAGTACTTTTCTGTATGAGTAATGAGGATAGTCGGACAAATGAAAATAAGCATGAAATATTGATGACATTCAAAAAATAAACACATAGTTCCTCCCTAAAAAAGAATATATTTGCAAATAGCACAACCTGCTTGCTAACTCTTGCTGGCAAATAGGGTAGATCCAAACTTTCCATGAACCTCTCCTGAGGGAACTTTGAGTTTTCATGAAGTTTCATATTTATAAATAAATGTTCCAAACATCTCCATAATTACTTCTTACTTCTAAAGTATTATCTGGGCAGAATTTCATTTTACCTAAAGCATATTCTATAACTGACTAGTAGTAAGGAATTTCATCCGAGAAAGCACATTTTAATTTAGGTAGAAAAAATTGTAAACATGCCACCCCCTTCTTCAAGGTGGGGAGCATTTCCCTCAGAGTTCTACTTCTTCATCAGAGCCAGCAGAGGTTGAAACGTAGGACCACATAGAACTACAAATCAAATAAGTGCCCTCTACACCATTCACTTCTCCACAAAGTCTGCAATTAAAGGACCCTTCCTGCTTAAACAAAAGTGCCTTTCCCAAAGAAATGAGTTTGAAGAAACGAATACCCAAGTCTTTTCCTTCAGAGCCTCCTTCTTGGCTTTAGTAGGATGTACGTAGTTCCAATGAGGGAATCCTGAGAGGAAATAGAAGAGGACTTTTTGTTTGTTTTCATGGTCTGAATAGCCTGGATGCTTCTACATTCATTCATACCAGGAATTCAGAGGGTGAAATGCTGGTTTTCCTGGACTTTTTGGTTATATCTAAACTGCCAGTTCTGATGATTTGGCCTTGTGAAAACATCATCTCCCTCAGATATCCTTTTTTCATAACATTAAAAGCAAGTGTGTGAAATGACTGAATCACACTTTTTAAAGCAAGGAGAAATGACTTTTTAAGAAAAGATTTTCTAGGTACTTGATAAAATTTTAGAAAAAAATTTCTGTAAACACAAATTTTTAAAATCTATCATGAAAAAATGAGGCTAATATAATAAATATTAAAGTCACATTTTGTATTGAGTTCATCTATAATAAGTATTTTTAGACATGAAGTTAAGATCTGTAATAGCATTTTTAGACCAGTACTGCTTCAGAGGAAAGGACTATTTTCCTTAAATATCCTGCCATCTAATTGGACTCTACTTTGCAATTTGAAACAAAGAATTCTAATTCTAATAAACATGAAAGTTGACAAGTAGAAAAATATGTAACAGAACTATTATGTATAATTTGCTTATTTGCCACTCGGTTATTTATTTATTTAAATTCAATTAGCCAAGGTATAGTACATCATTAGTTTTTGATATAATGTTCAGTTAGTTGAATATAACACCCAGTGCTCATCATATCACATGCCCTCTTTAATTCCCATCACCCAGTTGCCCTATCCCCCACCCACTTTCCTTACCACAACCCTCAGTTTGTTTCCCAGAGTCAAAAGTCTCATGGTTTGTCTCCCTCTCTGATTTCTTCCCATTCAGTTTTCGCTCCCTTCCCCTATTGTCCTCTGCACTATTCCTTATGTTCCACAGATGAGTTCCACAGATTATCATATGGTTATATGATAATTGTGTTTCTCTGATTGACTTATTTCGCTTAGCATAATACTCTCCAGTTTCACCTGTTTCAATGTAAATGATAGATATTCATCCTTTCTGATGGCTGAGTAATACTTCACTGTATATATGGGTCCCATCTTTATCAATTCTTCTGTCAAAGGACATCTCAGCTCCTTTCACGGTTTGGCTATTGTGGACATTGCTGCTGTGAATGTCCACCTGACTATTTATTAAATACTCTTTTTGTCCATGTTTATGCTGAGTTTTTATGAAATATGAAAAGTACAAAAACTTCAGTGAACTTGCTGTGTTGTGTAATTGGAGGAGGGAAGCAAAGCTCATTTCTGATTTTCTCACTTCAAAAACTTCTTATGATCTCTCTCTTACCTACATCATTGCACTCTTCCACAGTTTTTTTTTTAAGATTTTTATTTGTTTATTTGACAGACAAAGATCACAAGTAGGCAGAGAGGCAGGCAGAGAGAGAGAGGAGGAAGCAGGCTCCCCCCTGAGCAGAGAGCCCAATGTGGGGCTCGATCCCAGGACCCTGAGATCATGACCTGAGCTGAAGGCAGAGGCTTTAGCCCACTGAGCCACCCAGGTGCCCCGCACTCTTCCACAGTTTTAAGGGCCTCCACCATCTCTCCTTTACCCCCACATCTCTCCTCAACACACTCTGAAGTCCAGTCAAGCCATAGCTTCTTATTACTCCTTGGCAGTGCCCTCACTAAGCTGGGTGTCTAAGGCAGTACCTTCCAGTTGGGATACCCTCTCTGTCAGTACTTTTTACAAGAATCTTCTGCCTCAGTACAGTGGAACCATCTTTTCTCATTTCCTTCTAGATGGAAGTAATTTTTCCCTTGTCTGAATTCTCTTAGCTCTATTTCTCACACTGCTTTTTTTATTCAACACAACACTGTAGATACTTGTGTACATTTATTTGCCCTACTAAAATTACCTTAAGTCATTTCAGGTAGTTTATCTTTGTATTTCCATATACATTGCCTAACACAGTGTTTAATTCATGATATGTATTCAAGTAAATAGTAGTTGAATAAATGAGTGAATGTGTGAGTACTTGAAACAATTAGGGAATAACTAAGAATAATAATTGTGTGGCAATGGATGCAGAGTAATGGGAGAGTAAAAGAAATTTGGAAGAGGCAATAAAATAGGTTGACTGTGAGCTGGAATAGTCTAAGAAGGTTAAATGGAAGATTTAAACTACATTAACTTGCTTTGCTCCTTTAGGGATGATCATGTCAAATAATGGAACCAGAGTTGCTGAAAACAACTTGGAATAGGATCCTTACTGACAGATTAGAAGAGGAGAAAGAATGAATCAAAAGGTAAGGCTGTAAGAGGACGGTTTCAAGAAAGTTCCAGGCTGAGCAGGAAATACATAGGCTATAAGATGTGAACTTTTTAGCTGGAATCCCAGAAGTTTTCAGGAAACAGGTTTGCTTATTTGCCGCTTGGCTATTTCTGTAAACATGCTAGAAAGTAACATGTTAAAAGCAACATGCTCAGGGACAAAGATTGGATTTTGAGTTAGGAGGGGCTGGGTTTGATTTCAGGTTCACAGTCTATTGTTTTTGTTGGGCATGGGATTCTCTACTGTTCCATTTCTCTCATCAGTAAAATGGAGTTGTAATTCTCACCCAACTTGGTCACAGTGGAGGTTAAATAAGATAATGTTTATTTGCAAGGTGCTTGACACATAGAAAGAGCTCAGTAAATGGCAACTATCATTTTGCTCCAGACTCAAATTTGAATACAGATCCTTCTTGATTTATAGTGGGATTATATCCTGATAAACCCATCATAAATTGAGAATATCTTCAACTGATGATAATACTGTACATTTCTCTTCTATGTTTGCTAGCTATAATTTCCCCTCAGGTGAAGCACATATAAAGCAAAGATGCCCTGTCATAGCTTTATGTGCAATATTTATGGTTCTAACTCTCGCCTCATATAGTCTGAACTCTGTCTTTTATGTAAATGTTAATTTTTCTGACCTATTATTGTGCGTCAGTACTTGTTTTCTCAAATCAGTTGGAAAATAGACATGCCTATACCTACCTAGTTGCGCACCCAAACACATGCAGCAAACTTCTCCCAATGTCTTCATTCAGCAATCTCTTTTCAGTGACCCCAGGCAGTTCTATACAGGCCTTTATTCTGTTCATCTGGGATTGAATTCTGTGTGCCTTTTAGTCTGAGTTCGTCATGGCAATGCTCATTTATTGTTTTGCTGGCACAGTTTCACCTATTTTAGAGGGACATGTATATCTATTGATTTGGTCTTAAATTTGGTTAGGAAATTGTTAAAGCAAAACAGATCCAAACAGCATAAAAACCTTTCTTTTTATAATGGGTTTCTTAGGCAATATCTTAGGAGATATAATGAATATTATGGTCATACAAACTCTCCAGTGTGTGAGACAGATTTTAAATTTGGTAAAGCAAAGGATGGAATTTTCTATGTCTAGTACAGTATGTTGACTCATGGAAAGAAAAGTGATAGAACTTCATAGAATTACTTTTAAATAAATGATAATAGCCTGGAATATTATTTTATTAAATAAAAAATCTAATTTGGTGTTAAGAGCATATATTTACTAAAGACTATATAACTCTTACTCAACTTGTAATGGGGTTATGTCCCAAAAAACCCACTGCAAACTGAAAATACGGTAGGTCAGTGGTGCCTGGGTGGCTCAGTCAGTTAAGTAGCAGACTCTTGGTTTCAGTCAGGTCATGATCTCAAGGTTGTGAGATTGAGTGCCTCGTGAGGTTCTGTGCTCAGTGGGGAGTCTGCTTGAGATTCACTAATTCTCTCTCCCCACCCTCTGCCCCCTCCACCCTGCTTGTTTCCTCTTCTCTCATAAATAAATAAAATTTTTTTAAAAACAAAATACAGTAAGTAGGTCAAAAATGCATTTAATACACTTAACATGCTGGGCATCATAGCACCACTTAGCCTGCCTTAAACATGCTCAGAATGCTTACAGTAGCTTGCAGTTGGGCAAAAGTATCTAACACAAAGCCTATTTTATAATAAAGTGTTGAATATCTCATTTAATATATTAAATACTGAAAATGAAAAAACGGAATGGCTGTTTGGATACCAAATGGTTGAAAGCATATTGGTGTCTATGCTCATGATGGCCTGGCTGACCGGGGGCTGTGACCGGGGGCTGGGACTCACTGACCGCTGCCCAGCATCCCAAAAGAGTATTGTACCACA
This sequence comes from Mustela nivalis, assembly GCF_964662115.1. Taxonomy (NCBI): domain Eukaryota; kingdom Metazoa; phylum Chordata; class Mammalia; order Carnivora; family Mustelidae; genus Mustela; species Mustela nivalis. The sequence goes on from NC_139023.1 coordinate 118,117,944, forward strand.
TATCACTAGTCCAGGAAGAGATGAAAATTCAGAATTTGAAGTGTGGTTTCTAGTGACTGTGTATCACTTTTGCCTTATCATAAAGTCAACAAATCCTAAGATGAACCATCTTAAGTCTGGGGCCATCTGTACTTGTTAGGTATGTTTGTCCCTAGGCTTTTTTGTGGCCAGAGGGTCTCTGAGACTTGAAGCCTGTTCCTAATTGCTTCAGAAGGACTTTTTCTAGAATTGAGATAGAGATCTTAATAGAAGTGATGAGGCTTATAATAAAAATAGAACTTACAGCAGCTAATATTTTTTGAGTATATATTATATGCTAAGAACCATACTAATTGCTTCATAAGAATTGCTGCATTTAGTCCTAACAGAAATGGGTACAGCAGGGATGCCTGGATGACTCAGTCGGTTAAGCATTTGCCTTCTGCTCAGGTCATGATCCCAGGGTCCTGGGATGGAGCATTGTGTAGGGCTCCCTGCTCGGTGGAGAGCCCTTCTCCCTCTTCCTCTGCCTACTACTCTGCTTACTTGTTTTCTTTGTCAAATAAATAAATAAAATCTTCAAGAAAATGCATAAAGTAAATACCACTACTGGAACTGATATTGGGGGGTTTTAGCAGGAATATTCTTGAAGCAAAATGTATCTGGATCTCAGGAGTTCTAATCACTGGGAATCAGAAGGCAGGGCAGGGTGGCCAAGGGCAGCAAAAAGGCTGATGCTGAGGCTTATCCTGACAGTGGAATCCAGGATACAGTAGTTAAAAGGTGTAATAGTCTCAGATCTGATCCAGGCAAACCTGTATTCTAGGAACCCCAACCTGGCAATATAGGGCAATATAGGCAATATAGGGTAAGGGGAATTTCAGGCAGTGGGCACTACTTAAAGCCAGACAGGTGATGGCACTGTGAAAGACCCTTACTGGTAGCAGGAAAATACAGGAAGCAAGCAAGATAGAGCCACCCTGATGAAGGAGTATGGCAAGAGCTGGGCAGGTTATGCAGATCCCATCTTATGAATTATGGCAAGAATGGCAACATTTACTTCTCTTGTACAATTCCTGAAAGGATGAATGGTTGCTGAAACCTTGTGCTTAAGACCAAATCCAGCCTTATCAATAAAGAATATTGTGATCAATTAGTGATGTCTCTCCTGGGCATTAAGGGAAGAAGTGGCAGCCAGACTGGTTGATTCTTGGGTTTAATGGAAGAACCAGGGCACACTTGAAGAAAAAAGAAGAGAAGCTATTACATAAAGGGACTATGCACAACTTCTAGGAGAATGTGTTCTCATCATCAGTTCTGCTCAGAACTAAATGGAGAAAAGTATACCTATGGTAATTATACATAGCTCCTTTCCCCAGTCTGTTGCCATCTTAGGAAGTGACCGTAGCATTCTTACACCCGTACTATCCATGTCTCCCCAGAGTAAAGGCTTAAAGTTAGGTGTCCCACTTGAAAATTTGCTATCTATAAAGATCCATGAGCTTCTTAGAAAAACTTCAGTATGCATTCTCAGGAGACAATTATATTGAAAAATAAATATTGATGGGCAAAGAGAAGTTAATCACATACTACATTTTTAAATAAATTCATAACAAAGTTTGGTGGTCTGTTGTTTTGAAATACATCAAAGGAATAATTGTATTTTGCTTAGAGCCCTCTTTGAGAACTGTATTTAAGTTTCAATATATTTTGTATTTATTTATTTAAATAAGAAAGGACACAAATGCCAGCAGAAAGAAGGAAACATTTAAAAATATTTCAACATATATTATAGCAAATTATTCTTTTTTTAAGTGAGGAACAAGGAAGTAGATATTTGAACATTTTTCCTTCTTGAAACCACATTCCTGTGGCATTACTCAAATTAAATCTTTTGGTCATTGAAAGTGGAAAGAGAAAATGACTATATTAAAACCAAACAGAAAATGAATCTGGACCTTTTTATTATATTTTTCTAGGTCTCTAACTTCCCAACCTGTTCTGTTTGTGAAAATATAAAAATATAACTCTCCACAAGAAGAAATAGCTGTCAGTCTTACAAGTCCTGTGTTTTTTTAAAGTAGACTTTATTTTGAGGGACTGAGAGCAAGGTGACTATATGTAGACATGCCTATTTGAAAACCCCTGTTCTATTTGTGTGGTACCTTCTCGATTTATGCCTTGCTTGAGGAGAGACAAAGAGGGCCACATATGAAATAGACTTTTATTTTTCTTTTTTTTTTTTGTTTGAGTATAGTTAACACACAATGTTAAATGGTTCAACATCTCTGCATATTATGCTGTGCCCAACACAAGTATAGGTACACTCTGTCATCATACAATGCTGTTGTAATATCATTGATTATATTCCATGTGCTGTACCTTTTATTCCTATGACTCATTCATTCAATAACTGGATGCCTTTATCTCCCACTTTCATTTACCCATTTTGCCCATCTGTTCTCTGGTGTCCATCAGTTTGTTCTCTGTATTTATGGGTCTGATTCTGGTTTTTGCTTGGTCATTTGTTTCTTAGATTTCACATATGAGTGAAAACATACAGTATTTTTCTTTCTCACTGACTTATTTCACTTGGCATAATACCCTTTAGGTCCATGCATCTTGTCACAAATGACAAGATCTCATCCTTTCTATGGTTGTATAATATTCCATTGTGTATGTATGTATGTGTGTGTGTGCGTGTGTGTGCCTTCTTTTTTTTTCTTCAGGTATTGGGGTTATTAGACACATTTTAAAAACCAGTTTATGACATTAACATGGTGATAAGCAACAGTTGCTTCAAAGAGTAATGCAGATTTAACAAAATAAAAAGAAAACATACACAATCCAGAATACAATAAATGGGCTAAATAGAAAAATAAACATGGCTTAATAACAAAACACATAAGCAGAATTCCTAAAACTTTTGATCCTTGGTAGCTAATACATTTTTTAAAGATTTTATTTATTTATTTGACAGAGGGAAAGAGATCACAAGCAGACAGAAAGGCAGGCAGACAGAGAGGGGGAAGCAGGCTCCCTGACAAGCAGAGAGCCTGATGCGGGGCTTGATCCCAGGACTCTGAGACCATGACCAAATATGTGCCATCTTCTTTATCCAGACATCTATCTGTGGACACTCTGGTTGCTTCCATATCTTGGCTATTATAAATAATGCTGCAATAACAATATGGATGCATGCATTTTTCAAATTAGTGTCTTCAGTCTTTTTGTAAAAATACCCAGTTGTAGAATTATTAAATCATATGGTATTTTAATTTTTTGAGGAACATCCATACTTTCTCCACAGTGGTTGAAAATTTACATTCCCACCAACAATGCACAAGAGTTTCTTTTTCTCCACATCCTCACCAACACTTGTTATTTCTTGTCTTTTTGATTATAGCCATTCTGACAGGTGTGAGGTGGTATCTCATTGTGTTTTCAATTTGCATTTCCCTGATGACTAGTGACTTTGAGCATCTTTTCATGTGTCTATTGGCCATATGCATGTATTCTTGGAAAAATGTCTGCTCAAGTCCTCTGTCCATTTTTTAATTGGATTGTGTTCTGGTTTTGGTATTGAGTTATATAAGTTCTTTATATATTTTGGATATTAACCTCTTATCAGATATATAATTTGCAAATATGTTCTCTCATTCAGGAGGTTGCGTTGTTTTGTTGATGGCTTCTTTTGCTGAGCAAAAGTTTTTTATTTTGTTGTGATTACAATGGTTTATTTTTGCTTTTGTTTCCCTTGTCTTGGGAGACATATCTAGAAAAATGTTGCTATGGCTGATGTCAAAGAAATTACTGCCTGTGTTTTCTTCTAGGAGTTTATTATAGTTTCAGGTCTCACATTTAGGTCCTCAATAATTTTGAGTTTATTTTTGTGTATGGTGTTAGAAAGTGATCCAGTTTTATCCTTTTGTGTGTAGCTGTCCAGTTTTCCCAGCACCATTTATTAAAAAGTCTTTTTTCCCTTTTTGTATATTATTTTTGTAAGACTTTTTTTAATTTGAGAGAGAGAGCACAAGTGGGGGTGGGGTGGCAGCACGGAGAGGTAGAATGAGAGGAAGAAGCAGACTCCTTGCTGAGCAAGGTCCAATCCAGTGCTTGATACCAGGACCCTGAGATCATGACCTGAGCCAAAGGCAGACGCTCAACTGACTGAGCCACCCAGGTGCTCCTCCCCTTTGTATATTCTTGCCTCCTTTGTCATAGAGTAATTGACCACATAATCATGGGTTTCCTTCTGGGCTTTCTAGTCTGTTTCAGTGATCTGTGTGTCCATTGATCTGTTGTGCCAGTACCATAGTGTTTTGATTACTACAGCTTTATAGTATATCCTGAAATAAGGGGTTGTGATGCCTCCAGCTTTGTTCTTTCTCAAGATTGCTTGGTGGTTTGAGGTCTTTTGTAGTTCCATACATAAAATAATTTTAAAACATACTTTTTGGGAAAAATTATGTCATAAAAGAAAGCAGTGTAGTTATAGAGATTATATTGATTTCCTAATTGTGTCTTTTCACTTAACAGCTTTAAGTTTGAACTGCTGTATTATTTAACATAACAGAATTCTGTCAAAGTGCAAAAAGCAATAAGCAAGATACATTATCTACAATGTGAGCTTACAAATAGAAGACAACAAAGAAGTAAAAACAAAACAATATTTCTTGTCCTCATCTTTCGTGCATGCAAATACATGTATTCACAGAGTTCGTTTTTTCCCCCTTGTATTCATTTACTCATTTATTTTAAAGGCATTTTTAGTGATTGGAATTGTGGCCTCCACAAAAGATATCTCCAGAACCTATGATATGACCTTAAAAGGTCTTTACTGATCATCTTGGATTATCTGAGTGAACCCAAAATCCAATGACAGGTGTTCTTTTAAGGCACAAAAGAGAAGAGAGAGAGAGATCAGAGGAGAAGTCTTTGTGAACATGGAAGCAGAGATTAGAGTTACTCAAACACAAGCCAAGGAACTCTAGGAACCACCAAAAGCTGAAAGAGACAAACAAGGATTCTCTCCTAGTGCCTTCAGAAAGAATGGCTTGATTTTCGGCTTCTGGCCTTTAGAACTGTGAAAAATAATTTCTGTTGTTGTACCCAATTTGTAGTAACTTGTTATGGCAGCCCTAGGAATCTAACACAGCATCTTTGAGCACCTTTCTTGTGCAAAGTGTATTGTTAGGCAAACATAATCTGTGAATAAGATACCATCTTGTCCTGGAAATAATCACATCTGGTGTATGGAACAGCCATTTAACAATGTGTATTCTTTTTTTTTCTCTGAAAAATTTTGTTTTAATTGAAGTATAGTTGACATACAATGCCCTATTTGTCTCATAGTGATTCAGTATTCATACATCATGAAGTGATTCCCCACAGTAACTCTAGCTGCATCTATCACCATACAAAGTTACTATAATCTTATTGACTACATTCCCCCATGTTGTACATTACATCCCCATGACTTACTGATTTTTATAACTTGAAGTTTTATCTCTTAATCCCCTTCATGTATTTTGCCTAAACCCCCAATTTCTCCTCACTCTGGTAACCAAGAGGTTGCCTCCTGTGCTGTGTTTTTAAGAGTCCACATATAAGTTAAATCACATAATATTTGTCTTTCTCTGTCTGACTTGTTTCACTTTGCATAATACCCTTGAGGTCTTATCTATATTGTTGCAAATGGCAAAATTTCATTCTTCTTTATGGCTGGGTAGAATTCCATTGTATATATGTATTACAGCTTCTTTATCCATTCATCTATCCATAGACACTTAGGTTGCTTCCATATCTTGGCTATTGTAAATAATGCTGTAGTAAACATAAGGGTGCATATATCTATTTAACTTGTTATTTTTGTTTTCTTTGGATAAATACCCAGAGGAAATGCTGGATCATATGGTAGTTCTATTTTTAATTTTTTAGGCACCTCTATGCATTGTTTTCTATTGTGGATGTACAAATTTACATATCTACTGACAGTGTTTGAGGGTTCCTTTTTTCTCCACATCCTCACCAACACTTGTTATTTGTCTTTTTGATAATAGCCAGTCTGACAGTTCGAGATGATATCTCATTGTGGCTTTGATTTTCATTTTCTTGATAATTAGTGAATTGAGCATCTTTTCATGTGTCTGATGGCCATCCATATGTCTTCTTTAGAATGTATATTCAGGTCCTGTAACTATTTTTTAATGCATGCAAACACATGTGTACATAGAGTTCATTTTTCCCTTTCATTCGTTTCCTTATTCACTTTAAAATGCATTTTTAGTGGTTGCAATTGCTCCCACAAAAGATATATCCACCCAGAATGATATATTGGGGGTTTTTTTATGTTAAGTTGTATATGGTCTTTATATATGTTAGATATTAACCTCTTACTAGGTGTATAATTTATAAATATCATATCCCATTCAGTAGGTTGCCTTTTGTTTGCTGATGGTTTCCTTTGCCTGCAGAAGATTTTTAGTTTGATATAACCAGTCTTGTTTATTTATTTTAGTTTTTGTTGCTCTGGTCTGAGGAGACTGGTACAAAAAGAAAAGTATTGCTGAGACCAGTGTCTAAAGATCTTACTGCCTAATCTTTTCTTCTAGAGTTTTATGGTTTCAGGTTTTACAGTCAAGTCTTTAAGCCATTTTGAATTTACTTTTATATATGGTATAATATAGTTTCATTCTTTTGCATGTAGCTATCCAGTTCTCTTAATACAGTTTATTGAAGAGACTGTCTTTTCCCATTGTGTATTCTTGCTTCCTTTGCCACAGATTAATTGACCATATATGTGCGGATTTATTTCTGGGCTTTTTATTCTATTCTATTGATCTATATGTCTTTTTTTTGTACCAGTGCCATACTGTTTTGAGTACTAGTTTTGTAATGTAGCTTGAAATCAGGGAACGTGATACCTCCAGATTTGTTCTTCTTTTTCAAGATTGGTTTGGCTTGTAGTTTCATACAAATTTTAGGATTATTTGTTCTAGATCTGTGAAAAATGCCTTTAGTGTTTTGATCAAAACTGCACTGAATCTGTAGATTTCTTTGGGTAGTATGGATACTTTAACAAATTAATTCTTCCAGTCTGTGACCATGGAATATCTTTCTATTTATTTGTGTCATCTCCACAGAGTACAGGTCTTTCATTTGCTTCATTAAATGCATTTCTAGGTATTTTATTCTTTTTGATACAATTATAACTGGGATTATTTCTTAATTTCTCTTTTTGATATATCATTAATGTATAGAAGTAGTGCAACTGATTTTCACTGACATTTTTCCTCTTTATGTCTGTTAATATTTGCCTTACATATTTAGGTGCTCCTATGTTGGGTACATAAATATCTATGAATGTTATATAGTCTTCTTGGATTGACCCCTTTATCATTATGTATCACTCTTCTTTATTTTTTGTTATAGTCTGTTTTGAAGTCTATTTAGTCCAATATGAGTGTTGTTACTCTAGGTTGCATTTCCATTTGCATGGGATATCTTTTCCATCCTTTCACTGTCAGTCTCTATGTGTTTTTAAATCTGAAGTGAGTCTCTTGTAGGCAGTGTGTAGATAGGTCTTGTTTTTTATTGATTCAGCCACCCTTTGTCTTTCTATTGGAGCATTTAGTCCATTTACATGTAAAGTAATTAGTGATAGGAATAACTCTATGTATTTTAAAGGAAGCGTAGAATGAAGAATGGTCTGGAATGGGGAGGGAGGGCAGGTCTCAGTAACTAAGAGCCTTCTGTTTTGTAAGAGCACATTGTAGAGGTTTACCTAAAAAAGTACACCAAGATACCTGAGATCCTAGGGGAAGCTTCCTAGGAAATACTATATCTCAGCATTCTATCTAGTCTTGAAGAGTAGTAGGAATTTTTATGATGAAAAGTTGAAAAGCAGGTTTGTTAAGGAAGATACCAAGCTGAGGGAACTGAAAGTATTAAAGGCACAAAAATGTGTCAAGGTTAGAGAAGTTTCGTCTTGGCATAAGGTGAATCTGTAAATGCATTGGTTGAATCCAAATTGCAAGAAGTATATCCTCCTATTAAGGAGTTATGGCATTGAGTGAAGAGGAACTAAGAAGTTTGCTGGAATGTCAGGGGTTGGGGAGATGGCATGAGGAGACAGTGGAGAATTATAATTAGTAAAAGGACACAATCCAAGTTAATTTTAGAAAAATAACTGTAGTGGGGTCTTTCTCTTAGGTATTAACATGTTTTTACCCATATTCCCCCACTTCATTCATATAGATCAAGGCATCTTCCTTGCCTTGAGGAAGGTGTGGGGCTTTGGGGATTCCTGGCTATTGTTTTCAAAATCTTAAATCTACTTAGAAAAGGGGTTTGGGAAAGGTGCCTCTTGGCTGATGAGACATAAAGATAGATAACTGATTGATTCATTGATAGGTAGCTAAGTAGACAGATTTTCCAGGCTAAAAAGATTTTCACCCAGTTTGGAGAATTAGAATGAGACTGTTGATTTGAGAGAGTACAGAATAAAGGTATATATGTTGCACCTGGGGTGTTGGGTCTTGGGTTTGAGGCTACAGCTTTCACTGTATACTGCCTGCCATGGGAAGCAAGGAGCAGGGCAGTAGAGCATCAGATTGAAGGAACCCTACAAACTGGGGCAAGAGTCTCAGCATGGTCTTACGACTGACAGTCTGAGGGACCTCCTCAAGCTTTGGTATTACATAAGACAAGACCCTAAATGCTTGGTGTAAACCCAGAGAAGTGGATGCTAAGAACAAGGTTGAATTTCCAACCAGGTGGGGGCTTGGCATCTAATCTAAATAAAAAGTAAAATGTGATATTTTAGTGAGTCTGTAGACTAAAATTTACCTCCAGTAATTGGCATCAGAGTTAAAACAGAGACTACTAATTGTATCTAATATCTCTTCTTTTGTTTTCCCCTATTATTGTAGAACTCCTGAGTGTAGCTAGGTTCATGGGCGTGCAGAATAAAAAGTCCATTTTTCAGCCCCCATTGTAGGCCAGTGTGGGCATCTGACTAGGTCCTGGGATTTGAGGAGGGTAATGTGTTCTCCTTATGGCTCATGACCTTTCCACAAATCTGAGTCAGGGCAAGGTAGTAAGCCCTCTTAGAGTACTTCGAGGTACAGAAAGGATAATCAGAGTAGTTATAGATCCACAGGACAGAAGGACTCCAGATTTCCAGCAACATTGCAGAATGGGATTTTCACATAATCCAGGAATTTATGTGAAACAGAAATAAACTTCTGTCTTGTAGACCACTAATTTTCATGTTCTGATCAAATAAGCTGAACCTGAATTCTCACTACTAGTCTGGAAAAGGAACAGAAATGGGGCAAGATTGCTGGTGAGGAAAATTGTTAACTTTTAGTTGTAGCAACAAGAGACTTAATGGCCTGAATTAGGCAATATGAGAACAAGAACAGGCCTGGACTGAAGACAGAGATCATAGGACTTGAGCACTCAATTATGTACAGAGGGAAAAAAGAGGGAGAAGAGGGAGAAAAAATGTGATTCTAGTATTTCATCATGGGGAGTTGAGGTTAACGGTTATGGCATATATTGAAAAGGGTAATTCTTGAGAGGAAGATACATAACATAAGACAAAACAAGAAGCCATGGGGCCCAGCAGTGAAGAAAGCCTATTTTCTGCTCTTTGCTCCTTTCTACTAAGGAAAAAGTGAGTGAAAGTGAGTACATAGTAATAATAATAGTCACTGACAACATATTTAATATTTTTTTTATTTATAGGATAAGAATTTTATTATTTTTTTTATTATGTTACATTAGTCACCATACAGTATTTCATTAGTTTTTGTTGTAGTGTTCCATGATTCATTGTTTACATATAACTGCCAGAGCTCCATTCAGTCCATGCTCTCTTTAATACCTATCGCTGAGCTAGCCCATCACCCCACCTCCCTCCCCTCTGGCATCCTCAGTTTGTTTCCTGGAGTCCATAGTCTCTCATGGTTCATCCCCCATCTGATACCACCTCCCTTTCATTTTTCCCTTCCATCTCCTAATGACCTCCATGCTATTCCTTATGTTACACATATAAGTGAAACCGTTGATAACTGTCTTTCCCTACTAGACTTATTTCCCTTAGCATAATCCCCTCCAGTTCCATCCATGTCAGTGCAAATGGCGGGATTCATCCTTTCCGACAACCTGTTTAATATTAAGTGGGTGTTTCCACACAATTTCTTTAGTTTTCTGATAGCTTTTGCCAGAGACTGCAGTCACTTTCCCCATTTTCCTCAATAATTGAGCTCTCACAATGCTTTCAATGTAAAGGTAGAAGTGAGCCTTCTATGAGCTTAAGCATAGAACTATTGATTTTTTCCACTAATTTAGAAAATTATGATATTATAATGGTAGATATATGTTGTTATACATTTTCTCAAAACTCATAGAATATACAGCACAAAGAATGAACCCAAATGTAAACTAGGGACTTTGGTCAATAATGATGTGTGGATTTTGGTTCATTGACTCTAACAAATTTACCACAATGGTGCAGGGTGTTGATGATGGGGGAGGCTGCCTGTGTGCTAGGAGGGGGTATGTGAGCACTCTCTGTATTTTATGCTCAATTTGGTTGTGAACCTAAAACTGCTATAAAAAAATCAAGTATTAATTTTTAAAAATGTATTTGCACTTTTTTTTGACAGATAGTAAACTACATTTACCTTCCTTTCTTCCTATTCCTGTTTAAGAAAATCAATTCACTTTCCTTTTAGAAAAAAATCTAATGCAAGACTTCCAGTTTCTCCATTCTTGGATATGTCAGGGTATAATAAATATGATTTTGGAACCATTACATACATCAACCAGGCTTTTTAGAGGTAGTGAGCCCATACAGATTACTGCATTTTCCATTATGGAAAACAATTTTCACTGGAAGAACAGTTTTAGTTATACAGGAAGTTTGTTTAGGAATAGAACAATCAAGCTAGCATGGTTTTTAAGTTTGCTCTGGAGTTAAAATTCTGGGTTTAGTCTCTGGCTCAACCAATCATCAGACACAGATTCTTGGGCAAGTCTTCGTTACACTCTAAATTTTATTTTCTTCCTTTTTAAAATGGAGTTAATAAGAATACCCATACTTAATTGACATATTTGCAAAATTAAGTGAGAAAATGTATATAAAGCATGTAGTAGAAGTCCTGGCATAAGAAACTGCTGAATAAATACATATTTTTGCGATTGAAGATATTTTCCAGTAACCAAATAACTGTCTTGGAGAACATTCAATCATTTGTTGAGTAAGAAATTGGACTGAGTTTTGAAAATCCCAACTTCTGTCTCTACCTAGTTGATGCAGGAAAATGGAGCCTGAATAGTCATATGAAATAGCTGTCCATATGAAACAGAGTATGAAGTTTGGGACTACTAAAGCAGCTGGAATTTGCATATCGGGGTACCAGAAATAAGAGAACTTAGCAGAAAGGAAGTCCCAGAAACCTACATAGGTGTCCTCTTGGATCTCTGGTATAGTACCTGTGCATGCATATGGTCAAACTCAAAGAAGCCTAATAAGGAGCAGCTACTTCAGGAATGTGAGCTGAATATAAGTACCAGAGATTACATAGTGCTGGGAGACAGTCCACTTCTCCAACAACCAGAAAAATCAAGATTTAGGAGGAGGATTACTCCAGCACTAGCTTAAAGGATACTCTGGACCCACTCTAACAAAGTTTAAAACCAAGCCTCGGGAAATACATGTGGAGCTATCAGTAAATCAATTCTCTGTCAGAATGAAGCCCAACATTCTTTATAGGAAGACAAATTCAGAATCTAAATAATAGCACTCCATCGTCCATCATAAATTTAAAAATTACTAGTCGGGGCACCTGGGTGGCTCAGTGGGTTAAAGCCTCTGCCTTTGGCTCAGATCATGATTCCAGGGTTCTGAGATCAAGCCCCACATTAGGCTCTCTGCTCTGCGGGGAGCCTGCTTCGTCCTCTCTCTCTCTCTGCCTGCCTCTCTGCCTGATTGTGAACTCTGTCTGTCAAATAAATTTAAAAAAAAATTTTTAAGTAAAATAAATAAATAAATAAAAATTATTAGTCATTTGAAAAATCAGAAAAATATAACCAAAATAGGAGGGGGGAAACAACAGAAAAAGACTCAGGAGATGACAGATGGATTGGAATTTGTAAGCAAAGACTTTAGGCAGCTATTTTTTTTTTTTTAAAGATTTTATTTATTTATTTGACAGACAGAGATCACAAGTAGGCAGAGAGGCAGGCAGAGAGTGAGAGAGAGGAGGAAGCAGGCTCCCCGGGGAGCAGAGAGCCCAATGTGGGGCTGGATCCCAGGACCCTGGGATCATGACCTGAGCCGAAGGCAGAGGCTTTAACCCACTGAGCCACCCAGGCGCCCCATGGCAGCTATTATAAATATAGTCAAAAAGCTTTTTTTTTTTAAAGAAAGAAAGAAAGAAAGAAGAAAAAGAAAGAAAGAAAGAAAGAAAGAAAGAAAGAAAGAAAGAAAGAAAGAAAGAAAGAAAGAAAGAAAGAAAAGAAAGAAAGAAAAAGACAGACCGACCCTGGGCTTTCACACTCAGAACTCCTCTTTTCCTATACATAATTTTAAAGTAATATGATTTTACAGTGTTTTAAAGTATAGGAGTAAAAAAAAAAAAAGTATAGGAGTAAGCTCTAACATCTATTCCTTGTAAATTAACTCTTGAGACAACCAACTTAATTAATCACTGCATAAGCTAGTAAATTTTAAGACATTGTTATAATTCTAAGTCAACCTCACAACTATGTTCGAGGGCCACATGAGCCAAAGTACAGCAGAGCTAATCTTAAGGGCCCAAGAGACACATGCTTAAGTATGTTTTTGAGACTTAACCTATGTCTGGCATACCCTCCCCAATTACTCAGATGGCATCGAAGTGACAGGAGTAGAGGAAGGCCCACCTAGGAATAGGGGACACTGATGACAAACACAGGCAGGATCAAATCCCCTTTTTAGCTCTAATGTCTCCATGAGCCTTACTGTTGGCATAGTACATCATTACAGTTGGGTCCGTTATCAAAGGAACGGGACTGAGACAAAGTTACGCAAAGCCTTATTCTATGCCAAGCATTAGAAGTCAAACTGACTGGCCAGGGCCGCCTTCGAAGAGAGCGACGCCCCTTGGTCTTACAGGCTAGTTTTTATAGGGCACAATCACAGACCTCTACGTATGTAGGTTTGGCTGATTGGGTGTCTTCTACCTGCATGTTTTAGTAATGGTTACCTGGAACTGATACTAGTAACTGTTGAGGCATTTATTAAACAACAAAATGACCTTGTTTTAGGTATGTGTTTTAGTAACAGTTACCTGGAACTGATATCAATAACTGTTGAGGCATTTATTAAACAACAATATGTCTAGCTAGGCAACATGGAGTCACTATGGCTAAGTAGGCCCAGGCATGTTTTAACGTGGAATCGACCCCAACATTCCCCCCTTTTCTTTCGAGATTAGTCAATTCTTTGACTTTTTAAAGAATCAGTTTGTGCTGGAATTAGGATGGGAACTGCAACTTTTGTCCATTTTATTTCTGCAGCAAGATGTTGGAATCCCTCGGGTCCTCTATAGGATGACAGTAAACAGTCCCTTCCAATGAGACTTCAAGTTTTTCACTCAGTGGCGGCATATCCAAACCAAGTCTTTGGGTTGGTAAGGATGTGGTCACACCTTTGTCTCCATCTCAGTGTAGACAGCTTGGATCCCTGCATGGGCTCTTTTTAAGACATACTGTAGTGCCTGTAAGGACTGGAATGCAGACTGATCAGTCATTTTTGTTAGGGTAACCTTTTGTAGCCATGGGCAGAGTGGAGGGGGGTCTCCCAAACATTATTTTAAATGGGGTAACCTTGTTTAAGAAGGGTATATATCACGCCCTAAGGAGGGAGAAGGGAAGGAGATCCACCCATCCACCGCCAGTCTCCAGAATTAACTTTGTCAAGGTTTCTTTAAGAGTCTGGTTCATTTTCTCTACTTGTCTGGAACTCTGAGGCCAGTAGGCACAGTGTAGTTTTTAATTAGTGCCCACGGCCTTGGCCAATTCCTGTGAGACTGAACTCACAAATGCAGGGCCGTTGTTTGACCCAGTCACAAGAGGCAACCTAAACCTAGGAATTATTTTTTTAGTATCCTTTGTCTACTATTCCTGTCATTTTATGTTTGGCAGAAAAAGTTTTTACTCAGTCTGAAAAGGTATCTACAAAAACTAACATATTTTTTATTTTGTTTTGTAAAATCCACTTCCCAATAAACTCCTGGTTTTTTACCTTTTTCTTTTTCTTTTTTTTTCTATCCTAGTTTTCCCACTTCTACTGCCTGACATTGAGCACATCTATCAACTATATCCTGAGCCATATGCCCTAATTTAGATACCTGAAATTGCTTGTCTGTGAGTTCCTTAAGTTTGTGTGTCCCTAAATGAGTGCCCTGATGTATATGGTTTACTAATTTATTTTTTATTATTATTTTTTTAGTCTTTGAGGAAGAATTAATTTTTTTTTTTGTCCTGGTCGTAGCTCAATCCTCTTTATAGTTTAATTTAGTTCATTTTTGTAAATATTATAAATCTTCCTCTGAATAATCTGGTTTTTCTGGTAGGGCTGGAGCCAGGAGTGTAACCAGTTTTTGAGTCATTTTTCTGGCTGCTTGCTTTGTTTGCTGTTTGATCTGCTAATTTGTTTTCTTTTGAAACCAGATCAGTCCCCTTTTGGTGTCCTGGGCAATGCATAATGGCCACCTCTTTCGGGTCCCAAATAGTCTGGAGGAGAGCCAGTATCATTTTTTTGTTTGTTTTTAAATTTTTTTTCTGCTGTTAATAGGCCCCTTTCTTTATAAATAGCCCCATGTATATGGAGAGTAGTAAAGACATACCTGTTGTTCCTAGAGATGTGTGGCAGGGCCGCTTTGTAGAGTTCCTGCTCAGGAGAAACCATCGCAGCCCTCGCATACCTCTTTTCATCCGCCATGTAGCTACCCCCGTCTGTGAACAAAGTCATCTCCACATCCGGAAGGGGAGTGTCTTTGAGATCTGGCCTTATTCTTGTGACCTGGGTTAGGACCTCACTGCAGTAGTGTGGGTGGGGCGGGGGTATCCATTAGTTACCTGTTTCTTGGACTCAGACAGTGAACGCACTCCTTCTTGGAGATCAAAGCCTAAATAAGTGGCTTGTCCCCCGCAAGCATGACTTATAGTCCTCAGTGGCTATTAACAAGTACTGTGATTAGTCAGCTCCGCTGGCAGCAACATGGCTGGATTTAGCACCTCTGGGGACCAGAAAGTCACTTTCAGTTCCTTGAGGAGGAGGGCCTGATACCCCTATCACTCGGGCGTTTGTTCTTGTCCAGGTGAGCTGGCTTGGAACACTTTCTGTGGGTTGGACCACTCAAAAGCAAAGAGGTGCTGAGACTCTCTTGTATTCTTGAGATCTAAGACAGTATACATGGTTCTCTTGGGGCTCAGGAGGGGAGAGTAGGGTATAGCGGTTAGGCACCATCGGGTGGATATCTTTAATCCATTTGTTAACTTCCCACAAGTCCTGAATGGGTCGGTACTCCCCAGTTTTGGCCTTTTGACAGGAAGCAAAGTTGTGTTCTATGGAGATCCCTTCCTTTGCTTCCCAGGAGAGGGAGTACTGATGCGAACAGCCGTAGGCCAAATTTAAGATCCTTTCTGTTGTTTATTTATGTCTTTTTGTGCCATTTTCCTCCTGTACTCAGACGTCCTCTTCAGATTGTTTTTTCATAGGCTCTAGTAATGATGAAAATTGGGTTCTCATGTCCATCAAAAAAATCAACTGATTTTCCTCCACCTCAATTTTTACCTGAGGTTTGGGGAGGGGATCTGAACCATGGTCCCTTTAGTCTCTGGTGGCCAGCATTGCTGTCTTCTTTTGGGGGCACTCCTTGGCCCAGTGTCCTCTTTTCTTGCAGTAAGTACACTGATCTGAAGCTAAGACTTCTTGTCAGTTTTTTCCTATACTTAGGCTTTTTTTAAATGGTCATTTTTTAACCTGCCTTTTTCCTTCATATTGACCTCTTTTCCTTTGTTTTTTTACCATCTGATGTAATGTCAAAACTTTAACTATTTTTCTAGTCTATTTTTCATCTTTTTGTGTTCTTTTGTGTTCTTTTTGTTCTTTTGTGTTCTGTTGTTAAACATCTTCTCTGCTATTCTCACTAACTTGGTCAAATTCTTCCCTTCAAATCCTTCAATTTTTTTTTAATAATTTTTTATTTTTTATAAACATATATTTTTATCCCCAGAGGTACAGGTCTGTGAATCACCAGGTTTACACACTTCACAGCACTCACCAAAGCACATACCCTCCCCAATGTCCATAATCCCACCCCCTTCTCCCAAACTCCCTCCCCCCAGCAACCCTCAGTTTGTTTTGTGAGATTAAGAGTCACTTATGGTTTGTCTCCCTCCCAATCCCATCTTGTTTCATTTATTCTTCTCCTACCCACTTAAGCCCCCATGTTGCATCACCATTTCCTCATATCAGGGAGATCATATGATACCTGTCTTTCTCCGCTTGACTTATTTCACTAAGCATGATATGCTCTAGTTCCATCCATGTTGTCGCAAATGGCAAGATTTCATTTCTTTTGATGGCTGCATAGTATTCCATTGTGTATATATACCACATCTTCTTGATCCATTCATCTGTTGATGGACATCTAGGTTCTTTCCATAGTTTGGCTATTGTGGACATTGCTGCTATAAACATTCGGGTGCACGTGCCCCTTTGGATCACTACGTTTGTATCTTTAGGGTAAATACCCAATAGTGCAATTGCTGGGTCATAGGGCAGTTCTATTTTCAACATTCTGAGGAACCTCCATGCTGTTTTCCAGAGTGGCTGCACCAGCTTGCATTCCCACCAACAGTGTAGGAGGGTTCCCCTTTCTCCTCATCCTCGCCAGCATCTGTCATTTCCTGACTTGTTGATTTTAGCTATTCTGACTGGTGTGAGGTGATACCTCATTGTGGTTTTGATTTGTATTTCCCTGATGCCGAGTGATATGGAGCACTTTTTCATGTGTCTGTTGGCCATCTGGATTTCTTCTTTGCAGAAATGTCTGTTCATGTCCTCTGCCCATTTCTTGATTGGATTATTTGTTCTTTGGGTGTTGAGTTTGCTAAGTTCTTTATAGATTCTGGACACTAGTCCTTTATCTGATATGTCGTTTGCAAATATCTTCTCCCATTCTGTCAGTTGTCTTTTGATTTTGTTCACTGTTTCCTTTGCTGTGCAAAAGCTTTTGATCTTGATGAAATCCCAATAGTTCATTTTTGCCTTTGCTTCCCTTGCCTTTGGCGTTGTTCCTAGGAAGATGTTGCTGCGGCTGAGGTCGAAGAGGTTGCTGCCTGTGTTCTCCTCAAGGATTATGATGGATTCCTTACGCACATTGAGGTCCTTCATCCATTTTGAGTCTATTTTTGTGTGTGGTGTAAGGAAATGGTCCAATTTCATTTTTCTGCATGTGGCTGTCCAATTTTCCCAGCACCATTTATTGAAGAGGCTGTCTTTTTTCCATTGGACATTCTTTCCTGCTTTGTCTAAGATTAGTTGACCATAGAGTTGAGGGTCTATTTCTGGGCTCTCTATTCTGTTCCATTGATCTATGTGTCTGTTTTTGTGCCAAATCCTTCCATTTTTTGAAGTTTTCTCCTTATATCTGGGGCTGACTGACTGTCAAAGGCAAGATTTATTGCCCTCTGATTTTGGGGCACCTCAGGGTCGATCGGGCTATACATTTTATAGGCTTTCATAAGCCTTTCTAGAAAAGCCCCTGGAGACTCATCCTTATCTTGAGTCACCACACTAATTTTAGATAAATTTATAGGTCTCCTTGCAGTCGCATGGAGGTCTCCCAGCAGAGCCTGGTGGTAGAAACATAGACTCTCCTTATCTTTAACAGAATTTGGGTTCCAGTCAGGAGGTTTCTTTGGCAGTAGTTCTTCATTCGCTGGGGACTGAGGTCCCATGTTACTAATTCTGGTTTAGTTTGAATGTAGTTTTAGTTAGTTCTGGAAATTTTTATCCATTTCAGTTTCAGGATTTCAACATATCAAAGATCTGTATTTGTCTTAGAAGTCTCCCATATGAATTTTATTTAAGGTAGAATTTATTTTATAAGACAATTAAAATAATTATAAATAACAAAAATTCAGAATTGATATGTTTTTACAGTTTAACTGGCAAGAAAATCAGGTTACTTCTGTGACACATAACATTTCAATAATTACAATATCAAGTTGACCTTATCAAAAGGTTAAAACTTTAGGAGAAGAATAAATGAAACAAGATGGGATTGGGAGGGAGACAAACCATAAGTGACTCTTAATCTCACAAAACAAACTGAGGGTTGCTGGGGGGAGGGGGTATGGGAGAAGGGGGTGGGATTATAGACATTGGGGAGGGTATGTGCTTTGGTGAGTGCTGTGAAGTGTGTAAACCTGGTGATTCACAGACCTGTACCTCTGGGGATAAAAATATATGTTTATTAAAAAAAAAAAAAAACCTTATGTGAATTTCAAAAATAAATAAATAAATAAATAAATAAAATTGAAATAAAAAAAAAACTTTAGGAAATGCATAGAATTTCTATAATAGTTATAGCATTTACCCATGTGTAACCCAAGGTTTATCATTGGTTTAGCAGTTCTTTTTGAGTAATTAGCATACCAAGGAAAAGTTTTATGAGTCAAAGAGATCTTATTTACAATTTAAATCTTGTTGACAATTGCTAAAATTTAAGTTTTAAAGCACATGCTTAAATAGGATTACAGATAAAACAAAATATAGAAACTGGTTTCTCTGGGCAAGCAAAGAGAAAACCATTTATATTCTCTCCTTAACAGTAGATCAATTAATCTAAGAAAACTTTGGTTTTTTTTTGAACAGAGAGAAAGCAGATTTTTTTATACCAGTTTTTTTTTTTTTTTTTTTTTTTTTTAGTTTATATTATAGTCAACATTTATTTGAGTGGATCACCAATATAGATTTGCCATGACATAGGACTTTAGTCCTTTTTTTCTTAAGAACAGAAACATTTTACAGGAAAAGATTTATTAGTCGTTTTTTTTTTTCCTTCTTGTGAATAAATCCATCAAAATTGATCTAATATGGTTAAAATTCCAACATATTTCATTGTTTTCTTTCAAACCTATAAATAGGGCAAATAAAGGTCACTTTCCCCAAGCCTTTTATGACTTACTAAATACTCTCAAGTTTAGTTTTTATTATTTTCTTTCAAGTTCTGGTGCAACCAGATATTTTTATTTTAAGACAAAACTATTTACTCTCTTAAGCCCTCTTTTTTGTGTGTGTACAATTTTTCTAAACTTACTATCAGTCAGCAATCAACTGCCTTTCCTCTGGTTTTTTTAGACAACATTAAAATTTTTGAGACCAACAAATTTAACTTAGTTTAAATTCTGATATACGTTTCACCTGGACCCACTCCACTTTTAATGTATACCTGAGACACGGGTGGGAAAATCTGGAGTTGGGGGGTGTTAGGTCCAGGGGCTGCTCTTTTTGTTCTTGACAGTGAAGAGAGAAGGAGCCATGGTACAGGAAGCACTGAGGATGGTCTAGAGGCCAGTTATGCAGGCTGCACCCAAGCTGGTGCAGAAATAGAAGGGAGAGACAGAAGAACAAAGTGCTGCCAGAAGGCCCCGCCAGCAAGGGGGAGGGCTAGGCAGTCCAGGTCGGGCCAGAGAAGGCAAAGAACTTCCCTGAAACAAAGGGAGTTTTGGCAGCTGCTTGGGAATATTCCTTTACATCTCTGTCTCGAGTTAGACTAACCACTGTTGGCTCCAGTTCTAGCCTTTAATACAAGAAATGAGCAAGGGAGAAGTCCCACATCTATTAGGAGGAACAGAGAGATGAAAGTCAGAGTCCCCTTACTCTCCGTTTGCCCCATTTTTTCAAACACAACAGACAACAAAAAGACAAGACACAGATAACCGCAGACCCAGCAGCCCTTACCCAGAACCTGCCGCTGGTGGGAATTTTCTCAGTCCCCTACAAACATTCACCAGTGGGGATTTTCTCGGTCCCCTAGAAACAAGTAACAAAACAGACAACAAAAAGACAAGACAAAGACACACAGACTCAGTGGCCCTCACCCGCTGGTGGGGGTTTTCCTGGCCCTCTACAGATGGGGGTTACCCGGCCCCCTACAGAACCAGATGACCGCCTGGGGGGGCTCAGGCCCCCAGATGATCTACCAGAAGAGGGATGGGGCGTCCCCACATCCTCTCCAGCCCTGGGGAGCATGGCTGCATCCAGCTTCTCCCTGGCCATATTTTGGAGCTCCACAACCAGACAGACCAGATCTCACAGAATATGGAGATCTTACCTCGGGAGGCTTTTCCCAGAAATTCTGATACTGGCTCAGTTCTCGTCATTTGATCCTGGACGAGCCCCCATATGTTGGATCCGTTATCAAAGGAACAAGACTGAGACAAATTATGCAAAGCCTTATTCTATGCCAAGCATTAGAAGTTAGACTGATCAGCCAGGGAAACGAGGCTGAGACAAAGTAAAAGTTATGTAAAGCTTTATTCTATGCCAAGCATTAGAAGTCAGACCATCCAGGGCCGCCTCCGAAGAGAGCGACACCCCTTGGTCTTATAGGCTAGTTTTTATAAGGCACAATCACAAACCTCTACGTATGTGGGTTTGGCTGATTGGGTGTCTTCTACCTGCGTGTTTTAGTAACGGTTACCTGGAACTGATACTAGTAACTGTTGAGGCATTTATTAAACAACAAAATGGCCTTGTTTTAGGTATGTGTTTTAGTAATAGTTACCTGGAACTGATATAAACAAAATGGCCTTGTTTTAGGTGTGTGTTTAGTAACTGGAACTGTAACTGTTTTAGTTACCTGGAACTGATATCAGTAACTGTTGAGGCATTTATTAAACAACAAAATGGCCTTGTTTTAGGTATGTGTTTTAGTAATAGTTACCTGGAACTGATATAAACAAAATGGCCTTGTTTTAGGTGTGTGTTTAGTAACTGGAACTGTAACTGTTTTAGTTACCTGGAACTGATATCAGTAACTGTTGAGGCATTTATTAAACAATAAAATGTCTACCTAGGCAACATGGAGTCACTATGGCTAAGTAGGCCCAGGCAGGCCCTAGGGGGTCAACATGTTTTAACATGGAATTGAGCCCAACAATTACCAACAGGGTAGAGAGTAATAAATTTTGGAGTCTAGACTGTGTAAGGAGAGAGTCCAATTAAGCCTATCTGTCAACAGTAAACTCACCCCATTAATCCTTTGGATGCATAAAATGAAGACCATGAAATGTTTATCTGGCACTTCTAGCTGTGAGGTTTCACTTCTTTTTAGTGGTCTGAAGTAGGCCTTGTCATGTTGTTGCCAGGCCCAATAAGCCTTCCAATTTTTCAGGAGATTTTCTGGAATATAAGAGGTCTTTTTTCTTTGCTCTTGCTCCATCTTTCCAAAGCTGCAGCTACTGCTCATGTGCAGCCCCACCACCTGGGGCAAAGAGAACCACTTTATGTTTAGTTGACAACAGAGACATCTACTCTTACTCACAGCTGGCAGCCCAGACAGCTAGCTATTGTGAATAGCTGAGGTCTTGCTAACGCTGATTGCTGCCGAAAGTTGCACAAAATTTCCTTTGCACTGTTTCCCTGCACTTTAGAACCATGTCATTTTCAAAACACCACCCTCTTCATTTACGCTATGTTCATTTAATACTGGAGTCTGGGCTGTAAACAAAGAAACACTTCCCACAATACACCTATACGGTGTAGAATGGCAGTTTTAAAATGCTAAGAAATAAACTGTGAATTTAGAATTAAAATCAAGCAAAAATTTTCTTCAAAATTTAAGCCCAATAAAAATATCTTCAGATGACAGAAGTGACTTTCACTACAAGAAATGTAAAAAAAAAAAAAAAAAAACGTATTCAGGCTAAAGGGAAAAACTCAAATATAGATGAATAAAGAACACGACATATTTTTCTACTTACTTAATTTCTTTAAAAAGCAGTTGGCTGAAGGAAAAGTAACAATGTGGCATGGAATTTATAATACATAGAAGATAATAAGACAAATAGCACAGAGAAGGTAAATGGAAGTATATTTATATATGGTTTTTACATTATATGGGAAATGTTATACTATCAATTGAAGGTTTACGGTGATAGGTTAAAGATATATATTGTGACCACCAAAGGAATCACTAAAGAAACAGAACAATGAGATAACAAGCCAAGAGAGGAGATAACATATAATACTGAGAAATACTTAATTTAAAAGGAAACACAAAAAGATGGAAAAAGAAAAAGGATAGATGGGAGAAATGGAAAACCAATAGAATGATATAATAGTAGTCTTAAACTTAACCATATCAATAATTATGTTAAATGAAAAAGTACAAGACAACCAATTAAAAGGCAGAGAAGAGCCACTTACATGTTGTTTTCAAGATACATAGTAGACATAGGTAAGGAAAGAAAGGAAAGAAAAACAATATACCATGATACACTGATTATAAGAAGGCTGGAATAACTGTATTGAATTAGACAAAGTATATCATTTGCAATAACATCAAAAAGAATAAAATACTTGAGAGTAAATTTAATCAAGGAGATGAAAGATCTAAACCCCCAAAACTATAAGAAACTGATGAAAACATTGAAGAAAATACAAATGAAAAGATATTCTGTGCTTACAGATTAGAATTAAGTGTCGAAAAAATATTAAGTGTCAATACTACTCGAAGAAACATGTAGACTCAATGCAAATCCTATCAAATTCAAATGGAATTTTCACAGAAATAGAACAAATAATTCTAAAATTTGTATTGAACCACAAAAGAGCCCAATTAACCAAAGCAATCTTCGTCAGAAAGAATAAAGCTGAAGGCATCATGCTTCCTGAGTTCAAACTATATTACAAAGATACAGTGATTAAAAACAGCATGGTAGGGTCAACTGGGTGGCTCAGTGGGTTAAAGCCTCTGTCTTCTGCTCAGGTCATGATCCCAGGGTCCTTGGATAGAGCCTGCATCAGGCTCTCTGCTCAGCGGGGAGCCTGCTTCCTCCTCTCTCTCTGCCTGCCTCTTTGCCTACTTGTGATCTCTGTCTGTCAAATAAATAAATAAAATCTTAAAAAAAAACAAATAACCAACACAGTATTGGCATAAAAACAGACACACAAATCAATGAAATAGAGTAAAGAGCCCAGGAATCTGAAATCTGAAACCCCCCACACACATATACAGTCAACCAATTATCAAGAAAGTCACCAAGAACACACAATGGAAAAAAAATATATAGTGTCTTTAATAAATGGTGTTGAGAAAACTATATATCCACATTAAAAAAAAAAAAAGAAAGAAAGAAACTCTACCTCTATCTCACACCACTCACAAAAATGAACTTGGGGGCGCCTGGGTGGCTCAGTGGGTTAAGCCGCTGCCTTCGGCTCAGGTCACGATCTCAGGGTCCTGGGATTGAGTCCCGCATCAGGCTCTCTGCTCAGCAGGGAGCCTGCTTCCTCCTCTCTCTCTGCCTGCCTCTCTGCCTATTTGTGATCTCTCTCTGTCAAATAAATAAATAAATAAAATCTTTTTAAAAAAAAAATGAACTTGGAATAGATTAAAAGACTTAAAAGTAAGACCTGAACATTTACGTCTCTAATCCATTCCTTTGGATCTTGTATTTTCTTTATAAATTCTCTATGGGAACATATATGTTTTTAATATATAATACATATATTCAACATTTATAATATACTGTCTATATCCAAGTCATCTTCATTCATTATTCTTTTATTTATTCAACAAGTGAATATTTTCTATTATCTTAGCTTTCAGATAATATATTGAGAACAGCAGAATGAAGAAATAATTATATACATGGTTGATTAGCAAGGCCACATGCTGTTACTGAAATGACTAATTAAAAGAAGACTAAAGAAAAATAATCTTTATATTTTCACTTCATTTATTATAAAAAAATAAAAAAATAGTAGTTATAAAGACAGTGTTTAAAACTTCATAAAAAACAAAACTTTTTGGCTAAAAGGTATGAAACTTTGTTAAAGAAATTAAAATTCTTAAAAATCAGGGATATATTCTATGTTTATAGATTACAAAATACACATGTCAAGCAGATGCACAATGTTAGTGTCAAATCTCCCCAAATGAACCTATAGACTCAATGCACTCCGAAAGTCCCAGCTGATTCTAAACTATATAGGAAAATACAAATGATATAGAATAGTTAAAAAAAAATTCCTAATAGAAGAACAAAAAAGAATTTTTTAGAAGAACAAAATTAAGGACTTTTATTGCTTGATTTCAAGATTCAGTCATCAAAAGATAGTGTTAGACAAAAAGAAAAAAGGAAAGAAATAAGCAACTTAAAAAAAAAAAAGATAGTGTTAGACAAGAGAAGAAAGCAAGAAAGGAACAGAGAACTACAAAACAACCAAAAAACAGGTAACATAAAGGCAATATATACATATCTATCAGTAATTACTTTGAATGTAAATGGACTATACACTCCACAATCAAAAGACAAAGTGTGAGGGATAAAAAAATAACAAGATCATTGGAGCACCTGGTTGGCTTAGTCCCTTAAGTATCCAACTCTTGATCTCAGCTCCTGTCTTGATCTCAGGGTTGTTTAAAAAAAAAAAAAAAGCAAGACCTTTCTATATGCTGCCCACAACAGACTCTTATCAAATCTAAAGATACATATGCATTGAAAGTAAAGGAATGGAAAAATATTTATCATGCAAATCGAAGTGAAAATAAAGCTGAGTAGCAATACTTAACAAAGATTGTAACAAGAGACAAAGAAGGAGACTAATGAAGGGAACAATCCAATAAGAAGATATAACAACTGTAAATATTAATGTATCTAACATGGGAACTCCCAAAAACATAAAACAGCTAATAACAAACATAAAGAAAGTAATCAATAGTAATATGATAGTAGTAGGGGACTTTCACACCCACTTACATCACTGGTTAGATCATCTAAACAGACAACTCACAAGGGAACAGTGGCTTTGAATGACACATTGGACCAGATGTATCTAACAGATAGATTCAGAACATTCCATCCTAAAACAGTGGAATACACATTCTTTTCAAGCATATATAGAACATTCTCCAAAATAAATCACATATTAGGCAACAAAACAAATTTAAAAAGATGAAAGTCATACCATGTATCTTTTCCAATCACAATGCCTTGAAACTAGAAATCAGTCATAAGGAAAAAATCTGGAAAGAACAAATACATGGAGGTTAAATAACATGCTACTAAGCAACGAATGGGTCAGCCAAGAATTCAAAGAGGAAATTAAAAAATACATGGAGAGTGGGCGCCTGGGTGGCTCAGTGGGTTAAGCCGCTGCCTTCGGCTCAGGTCATGATCTCAGGGTCCTGGGATCGAGTCCCGCATCGGGCTCTCTGCTCAGCAGGGAGCCTGCTTCCCTCTCTCTCTCTCTCTCTGCCTGCTTCTCCATCTACTTGTGATTTCTCTCTGTCAAATAAATAAATAAAATAAAATCTTAAAAAAAAAAAATACATGGAGACAAATCAAAACAAAAACACAATGGTCCAAACAAAGCTGGTGTAAGAGAAAAGTTTATAGCAATACAGGACTACATCAAGAAGAAAGAAAAATCTCAAACAACCTAACCTTACACCAAAGGTAGCTAGAAAAAGAACAAAAAACAAAACCCAAAACCAGTAGAGGGAAGGAAATCATAAAGATTAGACTAGAAATTAATGAAATAGAAACTTTTTAAAAAAGAACATATTAATGAAATCAGGAGCTGATTCTTTGGAAAGATCAACGAAATTGATAGGCTTTTCGTCACAATCATCAAAAAAAAAAAAAAAAAAAAGAGGGAGGACTCAAATAAACAAAATCAGAAACAAAAGAGGAGAAATAACAACCAACACCACAGAAAGACAAAGGATTATAAGAGAATATTATGAAAAATTATGCCAACAAATTGGACAACTAGAAGAAATGGATAAACTCCTAGAAACACGCAACCTCCCAAACCTGACACAAGAACTAAACAATTTGAACAGACAAATTACCAGCAAAGAAATCAATTCAGTGATTAAAAGATCCCAACAAGCAAAAGTCCCAGACCAGAAAGCTTCACAGGTGAATTCTACCAAATATTTAAAGAATTAAAACCTATTTTTCTCAAACTATTGCAAAAAATAGAAGGGGAAGGAAAGCTTCCAAATTCATTCTATGAGACCAGCATCATCCTGATACCAAAACCAGATAAACATACTACAGAAAAAGAGAACTACAGGTGCGTATCTCTGTTGAACATGAAAAACGCTCAACAAAATGTGAGCAAACCAAATCCAATAATACTTTTAAAAAATTATTCATCAAGATAAAGTGGGATTTATTTCTAGGATGCCAGAGTGGTTTAATCTTTGCAGATCAATGTGATACATCACATCCATAAGAGAACGAATAAAAACCATTTCAGTAGATGATGAAAAAACACTTGACAACGTTCAGCATCCATTCATGATAAAAACCCTCAACAAAGTAGGTTTAGCAAGAACATACCACAACATAATAAAGTCTGTATATGAAAAACCTACAGCTAATATTATACTCAGTGGTTAAAAACCTGAGTGCTTTTTCTGTAAGATCAAGAATAAGAGAAGAATGGGGCGCCTGGGTGGCTCAGTGGGTTAAAGCCTCTGCCTTTGGCTCAAGTCATGATCCTAGGGTCCTGGGATCAAGCCCCGCATCAAGCCCTGCATCGGGCTCTCTGCTCAGCAGGGAGCCTGCTTCTCTGTCTCTCTCTGCCTGCCTCTCTGCCTACTTGTGATCTCTGTCTGTCAAATAAATAAATAAGATCTTTAAGAAAAAAAAGAATAAGAGAATGATGTTCACTCTCACTATTTTTATTCAACCTAGTACTGGAACTCCGAGCCACAACAATCAGACTAGAAAAAAGAATTAAAAGGCACCCACACTGGTAAGGAACAAGTAAAATTATCACTATTTGCAGATCACATGGTACTCTATATGGAAAACCTGAAATATTTCACCAAAAAAACTACTACAATGTCACAGAATATAAAATCAACATACAGAATTCCGTTTCGTTTCTGTACACTAATAATGAAGCAGCAGAAAGAGAAATTAAGAAGACAATCACATTCACAACTGCACCAAAGAGAATAAAATCCCTAGGAATAAACTTAACCCAGGAGGTGAACGATGAATACTCTGAACACTATAAAACACTAGTGAAAGAAATTGAAGATGAGACAAACAAATGAAAAGGTATTTCATGCTCATGGACTGGAGAACTAATAATGTTAAAACGTCCATGCTATCCAAAGCCATCTACAGATTTAATGCAATCCCTATCAAAATACCAGCAGCACTTTTCACAGAACAAGAACAAATAATCCTAAAATTTGTATGGAACTACAAAAAATGCCAAAATACCAAAACAATCTTTTTTTTTTTTCAGCATAACAGTATTCATTATTTTTGCACCACACCCAGTGCTCCATGCAATCCGTGCCTTCTATAATACCCACCACCTGGTTCCCCCAACCTCCCACCCTGCCCCCCGCCACTTCAAACCCCTCAGATTGTTTTTCAGAGTCCATAGTCTCTCATGGTTCACTTCCCCTTCCAATTTCCCTCAACTCCCTTCTCCTCTCTGAGCTCCCCATGTCCTCCATGCTATTTGTTATGCTCCACAAATAAGTGAAACCATATGATAATTGCCTCAGCATAATCTCTTCCAGTCCCGTCCATGTTGCTACAAAAGTTGGGTATTCATCCTCTCTGATGGAGGCATAATACTCCATAGTGTATATGGACCACATCTTCCTTATCCATTCGTCCACTGAAGGGCATCTTGGTTCTTTCCACAGTTTGTTGACCGTGGCCATTGCTGCTATAAACATTGGGGTACAGATGGCCCTTCTTTTCACTACATCTGTATCTTTGGGGTAAATACCCAGGAGTGCAATGGCAGGGTCATAGGGAAGCTCTATTTTTAATTTCTTGAGAAATCTCCACACTGTTCTCTAAAGAGGCTGTACCAACTTGCATTCCCACCAACAGTGGAAGAGGGTTCCCCTTTCTCCACATCCCCTCCAACACATATTGTTTCCTGTCTTGCTAATTTTGGCCATTCTAACTGGTGTAAGGTGATATCTCAATGTGGTTTTAATTTGAGTCTCCCTGATGGCTAGTGATGATGAACAGACACATTGACCAGTGGAACAGAGTAGAGAGCCCAGATATGGACCCTCAACTCTATGGTCAAATAATCTTTGACAAAACAGGAAAAAATATACAATGGAAAAAAGACAGTCTCTTCAATAAATGATGCTAGGAAAACTGGACAGCTATATGTAGAAGAATGAAACTCGACCATTCTCTTACACTGTACACAAAGATAAAATGAATAAAAGACCTCAATGTGAGACAGGAATCCATCAGAATTCTAGAGGAGAACATAGGCAGTTATCTCTTCAATATCAGCCACAGCAACTTCTTTAAAGATATGTCTCCAAAGGCAAAGGAAACAAAAGGGAAAATGAACTTTGGGGACTTCATCAAAATCAAAAGCTTCTGCACAGCAAAGGAAACAGTCAAGAAAACAAAGAGGCAACCCATGGAATGGGAGAAGATATTTGCCAATGACAGTACAGACAAAAGGTTGATATCCAGGATCTATAAAGAACTCCTCAAACTCAACACACACAAAACAGACAATCATATAAAAAAAAAAAAATGGGCAGAAGATATGAGCAGACACTTCTCCAGTGAAGACATACAAATGGCTATCAGACACATGAAAAAATGTTCATCATCACTAGCCAAAACAATCTTAAAAGAAGAACAAAACGGGAGGCATTACAATTCCAGATTTCAAGATATACTATAAACCTGTAGTAATCAAAACTGTGGTACAGACATAAAAGCAGCTGCATAGATCAATAGAACAGAATAGAGAGCCGAGAAATAAACCTACAACTAATATGGTCAATTAATCTTCAACAAAGGAAGAAAGAATATACAATGGGAATAAGATAGTCTCTTCAACAAATGGTGTGAAAACTGGTCGGCTACATGCAAAAGAATGAATCTGAACCACTTTCTTACACCACACTGTACACAAAAATAAATTCCAACTGGATTAAGAACCTAACTGTGAGACTCAAAACTATAAAAACCCTATAAGAGAGCTTAGGTTGCAATATCTCTGGCTTCAGAAACATTTTTTTTTAGAAATGCCTCCTGAGGCAAGGGAAACAAAAGCAAAAATAAACAATCTGAACCAAATCAAAATAAAAGCCTTCTGTACAACAAAGTAAAAAATCAACAAAACTAAAAGGCTGCCTACTAAATGGGAGAAGATATTTGCAAATGACATATCTGATAAAGGATTAGCATCTTAAATATATAATTAACTTACAGAACTCAACACCAAAGAACACAAACATTCTAATTTAAAAATGGGCAGGGGCACTTGGGTGACTTAGTCAGTGAAGTGTCGGACTCTTGATTTCAGTTCAGGTCATGATCACGAGGCTGTGAGATAAAGTCCTACATCAGGCTCCCTGCACAGTGATTCTGAATCCCTGCTTGGGATTCTCTCTCTCCTTCTTTGCCCATCGCCACATATGCTCACTCTCTCTCTTTTTCTCTCTCACTCAAATAAATATATCTTTTAAATAAAATTAAAAAGGCAAAAAAATGAACATTCTCTAAAGGAGACATACAGAGGGCCAACAGACACACGATAAGATGCTCAACATCACTCACCAACAGGGAAATGCGTACCGAAACTACAATGTGAGATCACTTCACACCTGTCAGAATGGCTAAAATCAAAAACTCAAAAAACAACAAGTTTTGGTAAAGATGTGGAGAAAAAGGGACTCTCATCTCATGCTCTGTTGGTAAGAATGCAAACTGGTGCAGCCACTTTGGAAAACAATATGAATGTTTCTCAAAAAATATTAATAAATTAAAAATATTAAAAATATTTTCCAGTTTCCATATTATG
The DNA here is from genome assembly GCF_964662115.1 of Mustela nivalis. Lineage (NCBI taxonomy): Eukaryota > Metazoa > Chordata > Mammalia > Carnivora > Mustelidae > Mustela > Mustela nivalis. Next base: position 118,148,056 of record NC_139023.1, read on the forward strand.
CAGGAATTGTGGTACTGGGTATTTACCCAAAGAATATGAAAACACTAATTTGAAAAAATGTATGCATTCCTATGTTCAGTGCAGCATTATTTATATTAGCCAAACTATGTAAGCAGCCCATGTGTCCAACAATAGATGAATGGATAAAGCTGTGGTGTGTGTGTGTGTGTGTGTGTGTGTATAAAATGGAATAGCACTTGGTTATAAAAAAGAATGAAATCTTGCCATTTGTAACAACATGGATGGATCTAGAGAGTATAGTGCTAAGTGAAATAAGTCAGTCAAAGAAAGACAAATACCATATGATTTCATTCATCTGTGGAATTTAGAAACTAACAAAGAAAAAAAGACAAACTAAAAAAAAAAAAGACTCTTAACTATAGAGAACAAACTGATGATTAGGAGAGGAGGTAGGTAGGGAGATGGAGGAAATAGGTGATGCGATTAACAAGTACATTTATCATGATGAACACTATGTAATGTATAAAATTGTTGTATCACTATATTGTATACCCAAAACTAATGTAACACTATATGTTAACTTACTGGAATTAAAATTTTTTAAAAGAATTAAATGAAAAAAGATAGTTTTAGAATATAAAAAAATAAGTATTCACAAAACATATACCTGATGATGATTTGTATCCAGAATATATATATCTTATAACTCAGTGATACAAAACATCCAATGAAATTAATCAGTAAAGGACTTGAACAGAGAGTTGCCAAAAGGTATATGCTGGCCAATATGCACAAAAATGTGCTCAATATAATAATAGTCATTGATAAAGTGCAAATAAAACCACAGTGAGATCCCACTAAGCACCTGCTAGAATGACACTACCAAATGTTGACAATGACGTGGAACAATTATAACTGTCATACATTTTTGGAGAAAGCACAAAATGGTATGACTACTTTGAAAAACTATCAGCTTATACACTGGAACATATAACTCGGTAATTCCACTCCTAGGTATCTACCCCAGGGGGTGGGGGAGTATATTTAGTAAAATACTAGTGAATGTTTAGCCATCAGCTCTGAAAGAAATTAATTAATAAAAATTAAAAATATATAAAACTCCATTTTGTACCATATGCACTATGCACTACTTATGTAAGAATACAGGTGAGTTTCAAAAACATTATACTGAGAAAAAAAGACATAAAAGAGTTTACTGTAGGATTCCACTAATTTGAAGTTCTAAATTTGGTGAAACTAATTTATGATGATAGAAATCAGAACAACAGTTACCTCTTGTGGTGGGGTCGACGGTTGACAATTGGCTGGCAAGGATCACAAAAGAGATTGTGGGGTAACAAATATGTTGTCTTAATAGCAGTATGGGTTATATGTGTGTATATATTTGTCAAATTTCATCAGATTATACACTTAAGATACGTGCATTTACTGTATGTAAAGTGCATTTTAATAAAAATCTTCTTGGGGCGCCTGGGTGGTTCAGTGGGTTAAAGCCTCTGCCTTCAGCTCGGGTCATGATTCCAGGGTCCTGGGATCCAGCCGCACATCAGGCTCTCCACTTGGCTGGGAACCTGCTTCCCTTCCTCTCTCTCCACCTCTCTGCCTACTTGTGATCTCTGTCAAATAAATAAAATCTTTTTTTTAAATAAATAAATTTTAAAAAATCTTCTTAAACTTTAGTTTTGCTTTTGTTATTCTTTTTCAACCAAGATTATGCTGAGTGAACAAAGTCAAGCAGAGTCAGTTATACGGTTACACTTACTTATGGAGCATAAAGAGTAACATGGAGGGCATTAGGAAAAGGAAAAGAAAAGTGAGTTGGGGGGAAATTGAAGGGGGAGACCATGAGAAACAGTGGACTGTGAGAAACAATCTGAGGGTTTTGGAGGAGAGGGGGGTGGGGGATTAGGTGAGCCTGGTGGTGGGTATTAAGGAGGAGCACTGGGTGTGGTGCATAAACAATGAATCTTTGAACACTGAAAAAGTAAAATAATTTTTTTTTTTTTAAGTAAAATATGGGGACGCCTGGGTGGCTCAGTGGGTTAAGCCTCTGCCTTCGGCTCAGGTCATGATCTCAGGGCCTTGGGATCGAGTCCCGTTCCGGGCTCTCTGCTCACTGGGGAGCCTGCTTCCTCCTCTCTCTCTCTCTGCCTGCATCTCTGCCCACTTGTGATCTCTCTCTGTCAAATAAATAAAGGAAATCTTAAAAAAAAAAAAAAGGTAAAATATGGCTGGTAAGATAATACGTGAAAATGTAAATATACTGAAAACGTATAGGACTGGTTTTGGATTCAATGTTAGAAGTGGTAACTAGGCAGTTGGAATATGTGAAAATGTTAAATTGATTTGGAAATTTTAGAGTTTAGCTACTCTAAAGAAGGGGAAAAAGTGAGAACAGATTTGCCAGTTTCTAATACTATACATTTTTTAATGCTCAGTGTTTTTATTTTATGACTGGGTAAGACAATGTTACTATTTTAAGTAACGTCACAAGTATTGAAATATTGAATGATACAATGTAATTTATGGGTTTCCCAATTAATCTGTGCCTTTAATACACGTGTTCTTAGCCAAAAGGCTGAGAAGCGATGATCTATCCCTAAAATAGACATTACTTTGTTAACAGGTAAAAGTTTTATATCTATGAAGTGGAAGTACAAAGTGGAAATATACTTTCCTCATCTATCTGAGATCCTTGGCTACCCCAGATATACATTTTCTCTTTAATCTTTTCCAAATCAGTCTTTCTCTCTACCTCATCAAAATGTATCTGTCAGTCGAGGTTAAGGAAAACAGCACAAGTCTATATTTAGATGAGAGACTTAAAAGAGGTACTTGCAATAAACTATTATAATTACTATTGTTACAAGTGGTTTTGTTGGATTATAGAGGGTGAGCTTCTTGAAGTGTTTTTCAAACATGAATCAAATTCAAAACATGCTTTCTCCCAACTGATATATCTTAACTCCCTTAAACATCTGAGCATTTTAAGTGCAATATGGAAGTCTTTCAAGTTGTTTTATGTTCATTTATGCTTGTCAAATGTTATTTTCAAGTAACTACATATATGCAAATTTTCTCCTAAGCTTTTCCCCTTAAGGAAGTAAAAGTAAAAAGGTCAAAGTTGTAGTCAGATTGTTTAATTCAGAGTTGTAATTTGATCAAATCTCATTTTAAAATAGATTTTTTCCTGGAGCTTTAGAGTATTATTTCCTTACTCCTACCTCTCTATTCTATATTGTTCTTCAAGATTTTATTAATCTATAAATATTGTAAATTTTCAACTAAAGAATTGTAATAGACTTTGATGAAAATATATCAGGTCTTGTAATTTGAGAGTGTACCTAAAATATGTTGCACATATATAATGGAAGTTTTTGCCTTAGGAAAATATTTCAAGTGGCCATATTCTCCATTTCATCTTATCTGGAAATGGAAAAGAGATGAGTTGCCAATAATTGATAGTCTCTGCATCATCCTTGCTCTATTATCATCTGGTTTTCACCAATGGGAAGCAGCATATCAGGGATCAGATGGTGAGAGAAGAGAGAGGTCAGGGTATTAATCTGCTTACACAGCCTTCTTGTCTTGCTGAGGTTACCAAAACCTACCAGCTAACCCCTATCAGAGAGCCTCAGACATTTCAATCTCTTCCCAAGCTTAGCAACCCTATTTCCTCCTCTTGACCCTTCAAGTTCATGAGTGGTAATAACTTATCACTGTTGAAAAACCTGACTGCCTCACTATCTCTTGTGTTTTACCCATGCCCACACCTCTGTAAAAAATCTTTTCGTTAAGTTCTTTTAAAACAGTCACATCTTTTTAAGGTTGCTATTTCCTCCTTGACCACCACCTGACACAGTGATTAGTACTAGGCATGACCCCAGGAAACAGACCCTCAAAGTATAATCAAGTTTTGAGGGGAGAATCAGAATACCCCATGATGTCTTTTTTTTTATCCTTGTCTCATGTAGCTGTAAGAAAAACATGGCTAAGGATCTACCCAAAGTCTAATTGCATAGGCTGCGGAGGTATAAAGCCAGTTACATAAGCAATTTTATCAAGTTATACAAGGTAATGGCCTTGGGTGGGAAGAAATGAATCTCTGGAATAAAATGGTAACATTTAGGCAGAAACAGAGCATGCTGAGAACTCAAAAAATCCCAGATCTCTCTGAATCTTCCTTGCCAACTGAAGCAGCCTTTCACTTTCTGTGAGGGAACAGAATTCCCCTGCATAAAATAATTCAAAGCATTTACACCTGGCATTTTCTTTCAAGAAGAGGTACTACTTTTCTTCAGGATCCCCCCTCCACCCCACCTGCTTCCAGATCCATAGTAGAAATAAGCATAGTCCAAAAAGAGAAGATCTGCTCCAGGAGGAGATAGCACAGACACTGAAAACATTGTAGGGCCTTCCATAAGAAGTTTTTAGGGTCTACTTACTAATTTATGGTGGCGATTCTATAGAACTTGCATGGAAGTGGATTCCTAGGATGTTAGAAAAGGAGAATGAAATATACATTGGATTGGACCAAATTTGTCAGTATGGGCACACATCTCTTGGGATTTGGAATTTAATTTATTGCTTAAAGCATTTGGTAATGATGTCAGCAGTTTTCTGTTGTTAAATGAAACCTTGTCTCAATGGGTATAACTAATATGGCTGAGATGCCAGAATTTCATGACATACTTTAGAGAAAGGATTTCAGGGTTTAAAGATGTGATAATATTGGAATGTACCTATTATATTCAATCTGCTCACCCACTCTCTATTGATAATTTCCAGAAGGACTGGTAGATCCTTCTTCACCAAGACATTCATTGGTAAAGGCAGCACTAGTGTCTTTGAAGAGTAGGTCTGATTTGCCACTAGGACTAAAAGAGAGCAAATGTCTGAGCCTGGCATACCAAGCAACTATGTAACCCTGATTTTCCTGTCATGAACTGATGTTAGTTGTTCCACAAATCATAAAGTTGGACTTGTAGAGCATCATTCTATTATTACATGGAAATGGTGTATGAGACCAGGTATAAGCAAATCCATAAAGAACAAATAAATTATGTAACCAGGTGGCTCCAGATCTCACTGGGCTCTGGTAACAAAACTCTCTCCTTTGGAGCCTTCAGACCTAAGAGTGACAATGGTGTCCCACTGTTGCTCGTCCCTGGATACCTCACCATCCTTTTGGGATCCTTAACATTGCCCATACCTCTGTAGGTAATTTCTTTACTACATTCTTTTCAGTTAAATTCTTTTGAGTGAGTGGGCTTTCTGCTACTTGCTGGGATCCTGACTGAGTCACTACATAAAATACACACACACACATGAGCACGTGAGCACACACACACACATACATGCACACAAAGTATTCCCATTATCCAGGATTATTCATGCCAGAAGAAGGAAAGGAGCCTGGATGAGTTGAGAGAAATAATGTGCTGTTGTGGAAAGGAGATCATCTCTGGAATTACATAATCTGAAGCATAAATCATTATCTGATTTTGAATAAGTTCCTTTCCTCTCTACACCTCAATGTATTAGTCTGTAATGAAGAAAATAACAGTATCTCATTGAATCATTATGATAATTAATGAAAGAAGTGTGATAATGTATAAAGCACCTAGAATACCAAGTGTGTAATAAATTTTATTTCATTAGCCATAGAAGACAGTAGAGGATCATTTATCTAGGAATCTAAACACTGTAAACATTCAAACTATAGAATCTTTGTCAAAGCATTTCCTTTATGATCACTCACTTCTCAAAAAATCATATCAGTATAATAACTGAAGAACAGGTTGCTATGTAATCTCACATGGTAATGGTGATTTTCTGCCAGACTTCAAAGGGCCATCCAGTATTACAACTCAAACCACCCTCACAGCATGGTAAAAATCACAGTGGATGAAATCAGTGACATCTTGGTTATCTGGCTGGTACAGCATGACTTATGGGAGCATTTGTAAAGAATATGGTTGTTCCTTTACATGTTTTACTATGTCATTTTATACTCATTCTTCTAGGAGGTAAAATATCAAAATTCTGGCAATAACTAACTGGGAAGATGTTAGGTCCTTCACATTCCAGAAATCTTATGTGCTTTGCAATTGGCTGGCTGTTGATTAAGTCCATACTTCCTTTAAAGTATATAGCAGATTATTTTCCCTCTAAAAGAATGACAAATGCCCAATAAGATAATCGTACTTTTATTTAATTTGATTTAGCTCTGTCTTGATACTATAAAAGGATTTGAGACAGCTTATAAAAATATACAAATGGGAAAAAACTAAATAGAGAATGAATCTGAGTGAAGGTAGAAAAATAAAATAAAGCCAAGGAAGTGGTTAGTGCATTAAAAAATCTGTCATGGGATGCCCGTGTGGCTCAGTAAGTTAAGTGGCCAACTCTTCATTTTGGCTTGGGTCATGATCTCATGGTCTTGGAATCAAGCCCTGCGTCAGTCTCTGCACTTAGCAGGGAGTCTGCTTGAGATTCTCTCTCCTTCTACTATTGCTCCCCCCCACAACATGCTCACTTTCTCTCTCTTTCTAAAATAAATCTTTTTAAAAATCTAAGTCATAAATTACTATGCACCTATTAACATGGGGCCCTAAGTATTTCTCTAAACTTTCTGGTAGCAGTAAAGGGAGAGAAACATTACTGGTTACAGGATTCATAGAGTTGGCAAATTTAAAATAAATGACTTGCTCAGGAGACAGAGCATTTCTTTGTAATGAAAACCAAGAGCAGTTTCTCTGTGTGTCAATATAAAGAGGACGACAGGAAATTATATCTTTCATAACATTCCTTACAATAAATCTGAGTGAGTATCATTTCAAGTAATTATTTCATGTAACTTTCTTTTTTATTTAAAAAAAATTTTTTAAGATTTTATTTATTTGACACAGAGAGTGATCACAAGTTGGTAGAGAGGCAGAGAGAGATGGGGAAGCAGGCTCCCTGCCGAGCAGAGAGCCCGATGTGGGACTCAATCCCAGGACCCTGAGATCATGACCTGAGCTGAAGGCAGAGGCTTAACCCACTGAGCCACCCAGTGCCCTATTTCATGTAACTTTCTTATATGTGTTCATTCAAAGTTATTCTCTGAAGGTCAAATGATATAATCAACTTTCATAGGATATGTATGGTCTTGTTTAGTAGGGGAGCAAAATTAGAATACGTAGAGAAAATTAATATAATACATATCCACCCTTAAGAATAAGCAAAGAATTCAAGTTGATATTCTTAAGATCTAATCTATAACAACTTAGGGGATAGACATTTGATATTGCTGAACTAAACTGTATGCTTTGATTATCAATTAAATAGCGGCAAATGGGTTTTCCAGCATCTGTTAACATTAAGGCCAACCAAGACATGTGGCTGACCAATTGACCATTCTTCCTTTATAAGAGATAAACTGCAGATTTATAAGGAAGAGCCAAATTTAACATAAGAAACCTTGTAATGACAGAATTACTACACATATTCTATTCCTCTTTTCCCTTATTTCCAATCTATACTCTTTTAAGAAGCTTTTTGAGTAGAGGTTGAACTGACATAATAGATTTCCAAAGTATGCAGCATTTCCTTTCTTCTTTCTTTACACTGACATTAATTAATCACCTATTATAACTTAAGCACTGTCTTGGGTAGTGGGAGTATAATGTTGAGGAAGACATAATTAGTGCCCAAAGAACCTAGGTACACAGACATATATGTAAGCAGTCCTTCCAGTATGGTCTATGATACTACACGTCAACAAAAACAATACTTTCTTGAAAAGAAATTCAGGGAAAACTTCAGAGAAAAATAGATGACTAAGATGAATTTTGAAAGATAGTTGAGACTTTGCTGAAGGAAAAGGAAGAAGTACAGAGTGTAGAAAATAGCCCATGGAAAAGCACAAAATGAGAATACAATGAACATAGAATGGCAGCAAGGCACAAATTGAGAAATCCATGGCAGATTTGGACAATAGCTAATTAGCAAAGAGGATGTACAAGGACAGGTAAGGAAATAATAGGGACTGATAGTTGCCAATAGCCAGCAAGGAAGGAAACACTTCAGAACAACAACCTGTGAGGGACTGAATCCTACCCATAAGTGTATGAGTGAGCTTGGAAGCAGGTCCTTCCCCAGTTCAGACCTCAGGTGACCGTGGCACACCTTCATCATGGCATGTGAGAGCCCCTAAAGCAGAGAACCCAGCTAAGCCAAGCCCAGGTTCCTGACCCACAGAAACTGTGAGATTGTAACTATTTTTGTTTTAAGCCTCTACATTTGGGGTGATTTGTTACTCAGCAAAAGATAACACTCAGAGGTTTTAAATTTCTGTTGCCAAAGTCTAAAGGCTCCTTCAAATAATTAAAAAAAAAAAATTATCGCATGTTCCCAAGTATTTTCTGTGGTGACAACAAAATAAATACATTGTTTAGGATGGTCAAGGGCAGGGTGGAAAATGGAAGAGTAGTTTAAAGGAAAAGTGAGTGGTATAAATCAGTAATCTCATCTCCATGGGAACCAATATAGGATATAAAATAACCCATGGGAGTAAAAGAGAAAAATAGGAGGGTTTTGATCAAAAGAATTGATGGGACCAAACCCTCCCCAACTTGCTATGTACTCAGTGCTTTTTGAAAGAAGAGCTGAATAAGTAATGCTTGCCATATATCAGGCAAGCTTCCACAACATATACATTATTTGATTTTACAGTCTGTGAAACAGTAAATTGTGATGTGGAAGCAAGTCAGTTGCTCAAGATCACTCGGTGCCTTCCTGTTGGAATGGAGCTCTGGATTCAGTTCTTTAGGTTTAGCGCCTTTGCTCTGCTAAACCACAAGATCTTTTAGTGCAACAGGAACAAGATCATCAATTCTTTCAACTTTAATAGAATATATAGAGCATTTAGTATATCTACACATTGCATATAGTTATGATTCCTTTCTTTTATACTTAGCCTGAGTGATATTGGTAATGTTTCTTGGTTTTCCTTTTTTCCCTTTTACTTCAGTTTTATTGATAAATAATATATATATATATATATATATATATATATATATATATATATATATATATATATATATCACTGTATAAGTTTAAGGTATATAGCATGTGAGTTTGATTTACAAATATAAAATGATTTCTAGAGTAAGTTTCCTTAACATCCATCATATCATATAGATGCAGTAAAAAGAAAAAAAATCTCCTTGTGATCAGAATCTACCTGAGCATCTACCCTCTTAACAGCTTTCCTGTATATCATGCAGTAGTGGTAGCTATAGCCATCATACTGCACATTGATTACATCTCTACTACTTATTTATCTTATAACTAGAAGTTTCTGTCTTTTAACCACCTTCCTCCAGATGTCCCCCCTCCTATGTCCTGCCTCTTGCTTCTTGTAACCAGTAATCTGATCCCTTTTCTGTGAGTTTGGTCTTTTGTTCTGTTTCTTAGATTCCACATATAAGCAAGGTCATACAACATTCTTCTTTCTCTTATTTCACTTCACCTCATTTCCTTAAGGTCCACCAATATTGTTACAGATGGTAGGGTTTCCTTGTTTTTATGGTTGAGTAATATTCCAGTGTATATATATACCACAACTTTTTTTCCATTCATCTATCAAGGCATCTATTAAGTGTTTCTTAAATAAATACAGAGGTTCAGAGTTCAGTGGAGCCAAATTAGACTTAAATCAAGAACTCCTTGATTTAGTCCTCCATGCTGTCTGTATTTATGCAGGTAAAAGGACTTACTTTGGACTGAAATCCTGACTTCATTATATTTTCAATATTTAAAGGGACCTATTAATCTCCCTTCTGAGTGTTAATTTCTTTATGATTTATTTTATGGTTTATGACACTGGGTTTGGTGAAAATTGCTTATTAGAATTAATGCTCCTAGAAAGAAAATTGCCACTCTTGGGTTCTTTTTAAGGTTATATGATTCACTATGGTGCTTCTGCCAGAACAAGGAAGCCATTTCGTATCTGGTTTTAAGAAAATTAAGTTTCAAAATTTAAAGCAATTTCCCAAATTATTAATCTGAGTAAAACTAAATTTAAATCCTTTCTTGACCTATATTCTAATATGCCACAACAATCCTAGTGGACTTTCCAGGTCGGTTCAAATGGTCAGCATCACTATCATAATCATGGTCTTCCCCCATATTTCCTACTTCTCTATTTTCTTGTTTGGATTTATTGGACTTGAGTTTCGTTTTGTTTTGTTGGGTTTTCTTGTTTTTGTTTTTGTGTTTTTGTTTTTTATGCTTTTACCTTCTACCTAATTATTTACCTTGTATCTAATTATTCTCCATGTCCTACAGATTATTCCTTATCTATTCCCCTTTTCATTATTCCCTCAACATTACCAAGGTTCATTCCACCATACCTTATGCATAGGCCTCACTATATACTAGATGCATTTTTAAGTCAGTGCATTCCAACCCCCATCCTCCAGAAAATGACCTGCTTCTCTTGTCTGCATGGCCGGGGCACATCTATTTTATACAATTTGATCCTATTCTACTGGGCACAGGTGCTTGGTCTAGACTAGGCCAATAAATCTTTCCCTTTGGCTGACAAAAAGTCCGTTTCTATGGTGGTAGAAATGTAGGATCAGGATATGCTTCTCCCACATATACCAAAGAAAGAGAGAGACCCTGTCCTCAAGAGAGAGACATAGAATCAAATACACAGGCAGGAGCAGAGACAAAAGTCAGAAGCAGAAGTCTGGGAGTGGCCACCTTCCTGGTTCACATAGTTCTTTAGGCCTGCTACATCCCAGTCCTTTGACTTCCTTATAGGGAATTCCTTTTAAAATTTCTTCAATAGTTTAGGGGCTCCTGGGTGGCTCAGTGGGTTAAGCCTCTGCCTTCAGCTCAGGTCATGATCTCAGGGTCCTGGGATGGAGCCCTGCATCTGCATGGACTCTCTGCTCAGCGGGGAGCCTGTTTCCTGTCCCCCTCCACCCCCCTTACCCCCCACCCCCGCCATGCCTCCTCTCTACCTACTTGTGATCTCTGTCAAATAAATAAATCTTTTTAAAAAAATTTCTTCAATAATTTAAATAGTCCTAACTACAAACTGTGGGAGTCCCCTAATTATTTTCTCTGTGTCCTGTCTCTCCCTGTTCTTATCCATCCCACATACCGGGGACAGACAAAGGGAACCATTGTGCAGTTGCAGGAGAGAAGTGACAGGGGTGGGAGGAATTACATTTTTCAGAAGTAAAGATAGCTGCAGTATAAAAAATACTTTGGAAAGTTATTAGTGGCAAACAAGGGAGTGCATCTCTGTAATGCAAGAACTGCCCACATTTCTGTCTGGGGTTGACCTTTGTTCTGAATTCCACTCTTGAGGCTACGCAGGGATCACAACAACAAGCAACATTGCCACCTGCTGGAAGTTAGAGAAATTACAGTGGGGGTTATCTCTTCAAAGACCCTTCAACTCCAGGCCTTGAAATTATCTTACAGAGCCCTGGGAGTTTTTGGTTGTTGTTGTTGTTGTTGTTGTTGTTTTAAAGAAATGTAAACATAAATTCCAGTTGTGTTTAATTATAATTCTTCTCTTCTAGGTCATAAAGCTGTTGTTCAGTTATGACTCTCAGATCTGAACTCTGAAAGTCTGCAATTCAGGAATTGTTCTTGTTGAGTAATTTACATTTTTACTGTAGTTGATTCTATTAAATTACAAACATTAAATCAAGCAGCTTGTAGCCTAGTTATATGTATTTTGCAAATGAAGGTGGTTAAAAAGACACATGCGATTCTCCCTTCAGGCAGGTGAAAGATTATATGTAGTTAAATTAAAAGGCATCTAGCCAAAAGAAAGATTTTTCTGTAGCAGATTGAGAGTGGGTAATCTAAGGTTGAGAAGTAGCAAAATGATATTTGCGTATACTTGTTCAGTGCTTCATTTCCATTAGTAAAAGGCAAAAAGTATAAAGGAAGATGTCTAAGTAATTTAGATAATGTATGATAACTTAAAAACTGTAAAACATTACAAATATGTAAGTTAAGTAAGAAGATTAAAATTCACTGTAATTGTGGGACCCCTGGGTGGCTCAGTCAGTTGAGTGGCTGCCTTCGGCTCGGGTCATGATCTGGGGTCCTGGGATCGACCCCCACATTGGGCTCCTTGCTCAGTAGGGAACCTGCTTCACCCTCTCCTTCTGCCTGACACTCTGCCAGCTTGTGTTCTTTCTCTCTCTCTCTGTAATTGTAACTATGGAAAAATACGCATGCTTACAGAGTGGTGACCAGGCGGTCAGACTATGTACCCACTGATCATGTTAAGTCATATTAAGGTGAATTTCTAGAGCTAGTAAGCGTTTGCATTTTCTCTGTGGTACTGCTATTCTGTATCAGATTCTGAACTACATGAATATAGTTTTGGCCAAGGTGTGAAGCATTCTGTCCCACTTCCTTGAATACAACATTTCCTTGGCCTATGACCTTATATGGATTGGACTTTAGTTTGCCATAATCCCTCAGATTTGCTGCAGTTCCCTTACTCCTCTCCTTAATATTTGAAAAGTCAGGAAGGTAAACAGTCTACTCCCAGAAAGAAAGCCTAAATATTGACTCTTCAAGTACACAAACAGTTTCTAGGAGATGGTGAAAACAGTTCTTTACTTTGCCCTGGACAATAATCAACCCATATGGAATCCAATTCTCATGGACATAGGGGGTCCTTTCTTTCTGGTCTCCTTTCTCCGTCCTCCTCTTTCTTCTCTTCTCTCCTTTTATCCCCTCCATTATTTTAGCCATTTTTTTTTTTTATCACTTGGGGCCATTTGATTCCTTCAAGCTTTTCCTTTAGTGAAGCTGGAGCTAAGATAAATGGAGATTACTTTCTTTTTATATTCTTTTTCATATTCTTAAAGTTCTGTGTAGGGGAGAATAAAAGGCAAATGATACTTTGAGGTTCATCCTTAGAGTGAAACATCTAAAGGCAAACAAAATATCTTTTATTACTAATATTTTAACCATTTTAAAGCACAGCAAAGTTTATCCTTTACCTATGTGAACTTCTTATTTATCACCCTAGCTTGGTATCAACTTGGGGAGGGAGAGGATGGGGTGGGAAGCAACCACCCCAGGAAGGAGATGAATGAGCCTTGAAGTTGTTTTAGGTGGACCTAACAATATCCCAGTCAGACTTCCTGCACCCTTCCTTCTGCTAGTTCTCTTCTTCCCCATGGGGGGCTTCCAGACAGTCTGCTACACCTATAATTTATAAAGGATGGCTTGTGTTACAGAAAAGAAGAGTAATGGTCTCTTTCATAGCAGTTACAAAGTAAAGTCTTTGACCAAACACTACATTTATATTCAGTTGCTTAAAATAATAGTTATAATCTGTGCCAAAAAGGGAAAGCCAGAATTTCTGTTTTGTGTGTCTCACCATGAGATCTACAGTCTGTAGATATTTCTCCTGCTGTAATTTCTTCCATCTGTTATATCTGTTATATTGCAGTGCAAGCACAGACGGAAACTGTTCATGAGCTTAAGCAAGATTTATTTTAATGACAAGACACATGCTGATAGAAAACCAGTGAGAGTAAAACTCAAGAGATATTATATTCTGACTGACCTTGGACTGGGAAGTTGCCCAAAAAGCAAAAATATCCTTACATATTTTATGATGACTTGTTGTCTTAACAAGGTACCATCCGGGCGGGGGTTGATGATAAATATGTGCTCCAGTTACTCAAATGTGGGGCCTATTTATGTGTTGACAGAGGAAGCAGAGAAGCCTGGGTAGCTGATGAACGAATTCAACTCATTATATGAAATGGGGTTGAAGTTTATTTAGTGTTTTATTTCAAAAATTAGACTACAACTGGGACCCAAGAATGGCCCAAAGTTTCCAGAATTAACTATTGTATTATTGCAGGAGTTCTCAATGTTGGCTACACTTTAGAATTACCTTGGACTTTAGAAGCCTACCAGTCCCAAAGCTCAAAAACAGACCAGTTAAGTCAGAATAGATAATAGACTAGGATAGAACTTGGGCAAAGAATTTTTTTTTTTTTTTTAACTCCTCAGGTGATGTGCAACCAGGGCTGAGAACCAGTACTGTTAGACAGTTTACAGTGGAATAGGAATACATCCTTACCTCATTTTCATTACATTCACCCATAATGGTCAGGTTTGAAAATTGTACTTGAATAATCAATATCTCAAAATGAAATTTTGACCAATAGTTTTAGTCCTTGTTGTAAACCAAATGTGTTGCAGTTTCATGAAACATTGGTATAACTACCATTTATTCACAAGGAATAGTCATATGCTGGAGAATTTTCTTTATTACCCATAATAGCAAAGACTAAATATTTCATTTATTTTAACTGACTCCATTGTGTATTTTTTTCTATACCACATTAATTTATAGTCTAAAAATTAATTTTGTCTAAATAATACTAAAGCCTGTGGAGTACACGTGAAAATATTATGAAAGCACAACTGAAGAACACTTTTTTTTTTTTTTAGTTATTAAGTAAAGGGAAGGTTACCCAATGTTTCTGGCAAGAAATCTAAAATATTATGCAATTAAAACTGTTTTACATTGTGTGAATATATACATATATACATGTACTAGAATATGGATTAAGCTGCTTTAATGGGGAAACCTCCAAATATGGCGGATTGAATAAGATTAAACTTTATTTCTATCTCATGAAACAACCAAGATGAGGGCACCTTTTGTTACAAGGAGGCTATTTCAGTAGTTGCCAGCTTCCAGCCAGTTGGGAAAAGAGGAAAGGAAAGAGGCCGAACATACCACTTCTGTTTATTTTCCACTGGCCAGAACTTAGCCATAAGCACATGCCTAGCTGCAAGGAGTCTGAGAAGGCAATGGATTCTTCTGAGTGGCTACGTAACCAAATGAAAGCCAAGGATTTCTGTTACTAACGATTTCTGTTACTAACAGAAAGAAAAGGAGAATGGACACTGGTATATTTCTCAATCTCTGTAATATCTACATATAACACAGAATCTAAATATACTTGGAACATAGATGAACCTTATGATTTAAATTTTTTATTTTGAGTTTATTTCATTATGTATCCTATTAACATTTGAGAAATTTAGAATTTGTATTCCTTTGAGGGAAGGCAGCCCAAGATGATGGCATAGGAAGATCCTGAAACACTTCTCACAGACACACCAAATTTATAGCTATATATGCAACACTTCTCCAAAAAAGACCTGAAAAGTAGCTGAAAGCTCCTTCACAACAAACAATAAAAGAATCATATTGAGATAGGTAGGAGAGACAAAGATGCAGTCTCACCAAAAATCTCATCTCTGATCACGATTAGGAGGGATTGCACAAACCCAGAGCTTCTTGCTCAGGAATGTGGAGTTCATGTCTCACATCCATCACCTCAGTCCTTGAGACCTGCACCAGAAAGACACATGGGTTTGAAAAGCAACGAAGCTTATGTCCAAGAGAGCCGGAGCGCTCTAGGGCACTGAGATACTGTTCTTGAAGAAGATTCATTTGCCCTGGGGTCCAATGCAAAAGCAGCAATTTGAAAATAACCTAGACAAAGGAGCTTTGAAGTTCTGTTTGAAAGCACCTAAACTATATATGAAGGAGATTCATTTGCTAATCTTAATGTGGCGATGGACAGGCAGGGCCTGTTGGGACTTTTCCAGGGACAGAGGTGCTGGTTTTTGTACTGTTCTTCTATCTTATTGGTACTTGTGGACATGCACAGTCGCATTCTCTTGCTACTCTGCTAAACTAGAGGGAGAGCACCCCAGTCTTTGCTCTTCCACTTCCCCACTAAAGCTGGCAGACACACACATTCCACACAGAGGACAATCTTTAATCATCGGGCTCTGATTGCCCAGTTAGTGGAAGGAAGGAAGTAATAAAGATCAGAGCGGGAATATGGGCTAAAAAGACTGTAGAAAAAAGATCAATGAAACTAGAGCTGGTTATTTGAAAATTTGGTGAACCTTCAGCTAGACTCATCAAGAAAAGAAAAACACAAACAAACAAACAAAACCAAGGACTCAAAATCAGAAATCAAAGAGAAGTTATACCACAGAAATACAAAGGATCACAAGAGACTACTATGAATAATTAGATACCAACAAACTGAACAACCTAGAAGAAATGGATAAATCTAAAGAAACATACAATCTTCTAAGACTGAATCATGAAGAAGTGGAAAATCTGAATATATTGATTACTAGTAAGGAAATTGAATCACTAATCAAAAACCTCCCTTTAAACAAAAGTCCAGGACCAGATGGCTTCACTGGTAAATTCTACTAACCACTCAAAGAAGCTGTAATACCTATCCTTCTCAAACTTCAAATAATTGAAGAGAAGAGAATACGTCCAAACTCATTTCCTGAGGCCAGCATTGTCCTATTAACAAAACCAGACAAGGGCACCACAAAAAAAAAAAAAAGAAAATTACATGCCAATGTCCCTGATGAACATAGATGCAAAAATCCTCAGCAAAGTATTAGCAATCCAACTTCAACAGTACACTAAAAGGATCATACACTATAATAAAGTGGGATTTATTCCAAAGATGTGAGGATGGTTCAATACCTGCAAATCAACGTGATACGCCACATTAACCAAATGAAGATAAAAATCATATGGTCATTCCAATGGAAACAGAAAAAGCTTTTGTCAAAATTCAACATCCATTGATGATAAAAACTCTCAACAAAGCAGGTATAGAGGGAATGCACTGCAGCAAAATAAAGGCGATATATGACAAGCCCACAGCTAACATCACACTCACTGGTGAAAAAAAGAATCCTAAAACTTGTATGGAACCATGAAGATCCTGAATAACCAAAGCAGCCTTGAGAAATGCATCCTGTGCATCACGCATCCTGATTTCAAACTACATTACAAAGCTATAGCAATCAAAACAGTATGGTATAGGCATAAAAAATAGACACATAGTGAAACAGAATAGAGAGCCTGGAAATAAACCCAGGCATAGATGGTCAGTTAATTTATGACAGAAAATCTAAAATATACAGTGGGGAAAGGAGAGTCTGTTCAAATAATGGTGTTGGGAAACTAGACAGCCACGTGCAAAAGAATGAAAGTAGGCTACTATGTTATACCGTACACAAAATTAACTCAAAATGAATTAAAGACTTGAAGGTAGAACCTAATACCATAAATCTCCTAAGGAAAAAAAAAAAAAAAAACCATCTGAGTAAGCTCCTTCACATGGTTCTTGACAATGAGCTTTTTAATCTGGCTCCAAAAGCAAAGCCAACAAAAGCAAAAATAAACAGGTGGGACTACATCAAACTAAAAAAGTTCCTGCACAGCAAAGGAAACCAACAAGAAAATGAAAAGGCAACTTAATGGGAGAAAATATTTCCAAGTGATATATTTAGTAAGGGTTAATATCTAAAATACATAAAGAACCCTTCAACTGAATATCAAAAATAATTTGATTAATGGGCAGAGGATCTGAACAGATACTCTTGCCAAGGAAGACATACATATGGCCAGCAGTCACATGAAAACACAAATCGAAACCACAGTGAGATATCATCTCATATCAGTTAGAATGGCTGTTATCAATAAGATAAGAAATTACAAATGTCAACAAGAATATGGGAAAAGGCAACCATCATACACTGCTTGTGGAAATGTGAATTAGTATAGCCACTATGGAAAACAGTATAGAGTTTCTTCAAAAAATTAAAAACATAACTGCCATATCATTCAGAAATTCCACTTCTGGTTATTTATTTGAAGAAAATTAAAACCCTAACACAAAAAGATATGCAACCCTTTGCTCATCACAGCATTATTGATATTAGCTATGATTTTGAAACAAGTCTCCCATCAATGGATTCGTGGATTAAGAAGATATGGTGTCTGTATATATACAATAGAATACTGTTTAGACATAAAGAAAAGAATGAAATCTTTCCATTTGCGACAACATAGATGGACCTAGAGGATTAAGTTAAATGAAGTAAATCAGGAAGGGCAAGACAAATACTATATGATTCTACCTATATGTGGACTCTAAACAAAATAAAACAAAATGCATAGATACAGAGAATAGAATGGTGGTTACCAGAGTGGGGTGGATTTGTGGAGCGGGCAAAATAGGTAAAGGGGGTCAAGAGGTACAGACTTTTAGTTTTAAAACAAATAAATCCTGTGATGTAATAAATAGCAAGGTGACTAGTCAGTAGTATTGTAGTGCTCATTTGAAAGTTACCAAATTTGGGGCACCTGGGTGGCTCAGTGGGTTAAGCCTCTGCCTTTGGCTCAGAGTCCTGGGATCAAGTCCCGCATCGGGTTCTCTGCTTGGCAGGGAGCCGGCTTCCTCCTCTCTCTCTGCCTGCCTCTCTGACTACTTGTTATCTCTCTCTCTCTCTCTGTTTTTTTTATATTTACTTTTTATTGAATTTGTTAATGTTACAGAGTTCTTGCACTGCCAAACCATGCCTGAGAATTCAAAGAAAGAAATGGTACAATGGACAGCCTCACCCACCCATCATACAGTATATTAAAACTTGATTCATGTGCATTTTTAGATTTCACAATCTTTTAAAAAGTTATAACAAGAGTTGGAATTTTAAATCCCCTGCAGGTCTTCAGATTTCTAGTATAGTATGCTATTAAATAAAAGTTCCACATACTCATCTCAGTTCATTCCTCAGTAACACAACCCCCAACAAAATTTTGCTGGAAAAAAAATGCATACTTTTCAGGGGAAATATGTGGCTCAAGATCCAAGATTATTTGTTAAGATTTTTGGTTCCCAAATGAAGTCTTCAGTTTAACCAAGAATCCCTTGTTTCTTGCTTAATCATCCAACCTTTCCTTGGCTGGCTCAGCTGCTCACCCCAGTACACCAGAAGGCAGGTACCCTGCCTGCCGCCTCAACCACCACCTAAGTCATGGCCCAGACGTGGTTGGAAGGTCCTGTCAGGAGATACTGTGAACTCCCAGGAGTCAATTTCTGCACTGACACTGTCATCAAGACTGAACTCCTGGAGATGACTCACACCGGGGTAGTTTTACTCGCTCACTTGCTTCACTCTTGCCAGGAGCAAGTCTGCAACTCCGGCATTTGGCAAAGGGATTTTGTCAAATAAATAAATAAAATCTTTAAAAAAAAAAAAAAAAGAAAAGAAAGTTACCAAATTTTCTGTGGCCTGTCATTGAACAGAAATGGAATCAGACTGTGCTAATTCTTGGATTATGAGTAGGGTGCTTAACTTAGCTTTTCTGTGTTTCATTTGCTAATCTTTATTTGTTATATGTTTTTAAAGGGGGTATAGAATTTATAATACCTATGTCAAAAGGTGTTTATGATATGTATATCGTATATGAAAACCTGGCTCCAGAAAGGTACTCATTAACAGTGAAAGCTGTTCTCCTTAATCTGGCATTCAGAAACCTCCACGTATAACTTCCTCTTTCTCTTCTTCTCTTCCCAGTGCTTTGGTAACACCAGATTACTTTTTTTTATCATACATTAACATGCCATAAATAATTTTGCACATTTACTTCTCTGTTCCCTATGCTTGGAGTTGCTTCTCGCCTGTTTTTTTTTTTTTTTTTTTTTTTTCACTTCCCAAGGTTTACATTAGATGTCCTATTACCTCTTCAGCTCTCCAAACAGGTTAAGCACTCCCTTCCACGTACACCCATGGAAATTTAATGACAGCCCTATAACTGCTCTAACCGTCTATCACCATGCATACACTTTTGTCTCTGCCATAGATTATGAGCTTTTTAAAGGCAGAAATCAGGTCTCATTCATCATTCTATAGATCATAAGATGTGTTCCATAAATGTTTGAATGAGTCAGTGGGTAAATGGGGAAGATTAGAAACCATCAATTTGTATTTATTTTGGAGTCACAGAGAGTGCCGACATTATATCAGGAACTAGGAGCAGTAAATTAAGATTATAGTTTAGGAACTAAATTTTTAGATCTACATAAATACACAAAATCATCTGGAGAAGACATAATGGCTCCAGGCCAACAGGACTCCACAGAAACCAACTCAACTATACTAATAATTTATGTAAAGGAACAATGGGCATTTAAAGAAGAGTGGGTTAACCCTAGTAATCTTAGAAAATCAGGGTCACTGTGGCAAGACTTGATGATGGCTCTTTGGAGTACTTTTCAGGAAGGAGTCAGCTTTCTAGAATTTGAGTCCCAACTGTAACATTTTTCATGGAACACCATAGATAGATCATCTTATTTTAGCCCAGTGCTATTAAGCATGCATGCCACATAGCTCTCATTTGTGTCTCATTTGTGTTCATCTCGCAGCCTTTAATTCTTATTCTCCCCATTATAAATTAAAAATTGATTTCTGATTGTGATTTGGCTACTCAAGTGGACTCATCCATTATAGACTTCAGTGAGGTACTCCATGAGAAAATTTATACACCTTCAAAGCTAACGCCCCTGTCCAGTCAGCTTTCTTTTGGATAATATTTTTATACTTTTGATTATAAAATAGACCAGTGTCCATACCTAGTACATAAAATGAGTGATGAGAACTTAAAACTCTCCCACATCTGCCTAAGATGATTTCTAACACCAACATAGATACAATTCTTATCATTATTCTTCTTCAAAAAGTCCTGTTAGTTAACTTGGTAAAAGGATTATATGACCTGGGAGTACTGCTAAACTTAATACCTAAGGCTATGAGTCTGAGTTGATTAGGCATTTTGTCCTCAAGTCACAAAGACTGACTCATTTTGTCTCAAGAAAGGTGAATGTATTGTAAGGGTACAAGTGGCACTTAAAAGGAAGGAGCATTATAGGAATCCAAGAAGGCCTAGAGGACAATAGGAGAGTCAAGATCCAAGCATGAGAGCAAGAGAATTCTGATTTTGCCTCTTCACATTGAGAGCTCAATAGTTTTCAGTTTTGTGCTTCACTATTAACGGACTCTCTCTAATGGCTATTTCTGGCTCTCTGTTTTTGTTTTGAGTACTTGTTGACATCTGTCTTCATAAATACTCAAATATTCACAGAGGGAAATTCATATTAGACCTCAAGCCACTCTCATTTATGTTCAGGCAGAGCCTTTGCAAAATGTCTCATCTGATGCTGCTGTCCAGTCTATAGGCAAGTCCCCTGGGTTCAGGTTCTCATCAGAACAATCTCCTGTGGTGAGACCGGGCAGTTGAATGGTTGGAACCTGATCAACTATGCCTCAGGCACCCAGGAGGTCCAAACATGGGGCAGTTCTCCTTATAAGAAGCTGTGGGTTGGCAGGAACTTACAGGTTAATAAAGTCAGTAATTTAATCCATTCAGACAAAGAACGCAAATGTAAGCGTATGGATGGGCTACATCAGAATCTCCTGGGATCCTTCTAAAAATAGAGAATTCTAGGTTTCACTTTAGACCTACTAAATTAAAATCTCAGTAGTAGGAGTAGGAGTAGGATTAGAGAATTAATTAGAGGTAGAATTAATCCTAGAAGTAGGATTAGAGAATATACATTTATTCTCCAAGTGACAACAGCTCTAACATATTGATGGAATGGAATTATGGGAAGGATGGGAAAGCTCAGGCTGAAAGAAAGTCTTTATTGGGGCATCTAGGTGGCTCAGTTGGTTGTGTCTGACTCTTGATTTCAGTTCAGGTCATAATCTCAAGTTTGTGATACAGAGCCCTACGTTGGGGTCTGCACTGGGCATGGGGCAAGCTTGGGATTCTCTCTCTCCCTCTACTCCTTCCCCATCTCACATATATACACATAGATACACACACTCTCTCAAAAAAATGGAATGAATGAATGAATGAATGAATGAAAGTCTTCCTGATTCTCTTAATAAATTTGTAGGGGAATTCTGATGTACTCTAATGGAATTGTGGCTAAAAACACAAAATAAAAGTGCCAAGGTACAATAGTTACTTACAAAGAATTTAAAAATGTAAAGAATATGTTTCCCTGTAGATTCCAGAGTTTATACAAATGAGAGTCTAAGAGGCCAGAAGGAACTAATGTTAAACTCAACCACGATGAACTTTTGAGATTGCCTTAAGCAATGTTGAGAGCTTGCTTCATTTTCTTTTTTCCTTATATATAACAGGTATATTTGGTAAAATATCATGATGTATAAAGTAATTTTTTCAAAATGCTACCTAATTCATAAAATTTTCATGAAATAATTTAAGAAAATCTTTTATTTTAATGGAAGAAAGGAAACGATCCTTTAATGCTTTAAAGGAAGAGTTATTTAATACAGATATTCCCTAATAATATTACTATAAAAATAAGCACATACTACTTCTAGATATTATTATCTTTATTATAAAATATAATTTTATGTTGAGGTAACATTTCAAAGGATATTTGGCAAAAATCAATTGAATTCTATATACACAATTTCATTATGTGCAATATATGTAAAGGACAATAATTTTTCTAGCATTGCACATAGACTGATTTTAGAAAAAAATAAAGCTAAAAGTTCTCTATTTAAAGAGGGATTTCTTTCTACTACTCTCCCCCACCCAGTCTTCCATATTGTATCACCAGTGTGGGTGAGTCAGTGTTCATGGGAATTCCAAAAAAAGCATCAAAAAGGGTAAATAAGTTGAAAACAAAGTTTCCTTTATCCAGAATACCTCACTGTGCCATAATTTGAAAGTGCTTTCAAAAACTAAATATTTAATCATATAGGATTCACTATTGTTTATCCCAGGAATGAATAGAATTCTCTTGTCTTCAACAAAGAAATCTTATGCAGAGCTCCAGCACTAGTCTTTTCTGCTGTGAAGACCTCCCTGATTTTCCAAGGCAAAGTTGGTCCCATCTTCTGTGCTTCCATATATTTTGTTCATACTTCTTATAGCACTTAACACACTGCATTGTAATAATTCTTGTTTCCCCCATATGTATCCCTGTTTAGCTTTTTTAAGTTTATTCATCCCTCTATAAGCTCCTCAGGAGCAAGAAACAAGCCTTAAGCTTCTTTATATCCCAGCACCTAGCACAGTGCCTGGTACATAATAGAACCTCAGTAACTATTATGTTAATGAGTTAGTAACTATTTCAGTTGTGAAGCTATAATGTATATCTTTCCTTGCTTCCAGTCTCATTGAGTGTGTTCTGGTGTCACCTGAGAGTATTTAAACCCTATAAGTTGGTGACACCCTAGAACATTTAGGTGACACCCTACAACATTTCCTTTCAGAAAGAAATGACCTCTGGTTGTCCTTCTGATTAAAAAAAATCAATAAATTATAGTTATAATGATTTCCCTATTCTCCAACTCCCAAGACCCCTATAGGTGAGAGCCACTTCTTGGAGAGTTGACACTAGTAGCCGTCTTGGCAGTCATTGTCATCTTGATCCCCAATGGGTTTGTTGTGATAAGTATCAACTGTTAATTTTCTGCTTTCTATCTCAGTGTTTTTTGACTGGCCATCTTCCTCACTGCTTGATTTGCTCTCAGTAGAGTTGCTGTCTTCTTTTGATTTGCTGCTGTCCTGAGAATCACTGGCATCATCTTCCTCAGACTGGCTGTCTTGCTCAGACTGGCTTTCTTCACTCTGGCTCTCTGCTGAGGCACTGTGAGACTGGCTCTCCTGGCTAGAACTGTTCTCCTCATTAGAGGACTCTGGGCTTTCCTCTGAGTCTTTGAGGCTTTCATTGGATTCACTGTCCGCTTGCTCCTCTGTGGATTCACTTTCTGAACTGGAGGGTTTATTCAAGCTGTTCTCTTCACTGGAATCACTATCTTCCTGATCTTCTGAGTAACTGGTGGTATTATCTGGGTTGTCACCCCTGGACTCACTCACTACTTCTTCCTGAGATTCACTACTGCTTTCCTGAGATGGCAGATCATCCTCTTGACTAGACTCACTACTGGGGTCTTGTACATCTTGACTGTCTTCTTGGGACTGATTTTCCTCACTCTCTTCAAGAGATTCACTCTCGCTGTTTTCCCTGGATTGACTGAGACCAGCTTCTTTCGAGTTGGTGTTTTCTGTTGAGTCACTCTGGATTTCTTCCATTGTGTTGCTATCATCAAATTCATCTATATCGTCTTCCTCAGAAATGCGGGACTTTCTGAAAATTCTCCTCCTGGAATATTCTACTGATTGGCTATCACCTGAATCCTGAGTGCTTGCTTGTTCATCACTGTTTCCTTTTGATTCTTCTGATTTGACACTAGCACTGTTCATTCTGGAGTTACTTCTATCACTCCTGATAATGTCTGGATCATCATTCTGGATTTCTTCATCACCAAACTCGGAGCCATCCCCATGGCTACTATCCCCTTCACTGTCACCTCCCACCCAGTGCTCCTCACTCTCACTCTCTCGAGCAGAGTCACCTCTCTCAGACCTGCTGTTCACCTCATCCTCATTGTCAAGTTCCCTGCTCTCACTGGTGGTATCTTGGCCACTGTCTTCCCCTTGCAGGGCACTGTCTTCCCTAGATTGTGTGGTGTCAGCTGAGTCCTCATTACTTTTGAGTCTGGAGTTTCCTCCTTGTCTCTCTTCAGGTCCTGGGCCACTGTCATCATCACCAAAAGTGTCATCACCACTGTCATCTTCATCATCATCGGCTCCTTCTTTTCCTCCATTCCTAGAAAGGCCACCAGCTGGTCTATGTGTATATTGATGATCATCAAAGCCCTCCTCTGATTCAGCGCTGTCACTGGGGTCTTCATTTTCCTGGAGTTTGGGGTTAACAAATATGGTCAGTACTCCAGGAGCTGATATAGAGGGTGTTACCTAGGCTCTTCCTACTTTCTTCTCTTGTCCCTCCTTCTAAACCATGGTCAGTTTTACTGCTCAATAACATGTCTACTAAAGGTTAAAGAGGAAAGAAGAGGAGTTGAAACTCAAGCCATTCCATTTTATATAGGCACAATTCACTCACTGCTACAGAAACTTTCTTAAAAAGCTCTATAGAAATCACATTCATGAAACTCAAATCATATTGTAAGTCTGATTCCTAGAAGAAATTCTCAGAGAATTTTTTGTTTTTGATACATTAAAGAGATGTTTGAAACACCCTTCAAATTTTTTGGCTTAAAACATTTTTCAAAATTATTGGGTGACTTTAAAATGACCCACATTTTTTTCTAACCAACTCTGGGTGGGTGGCAGGGGGGCAGCAGGGGGAATGTACTAGGGCAGTAGAATGAAACTTTTAGCTAAAATGAAAGTAAAATGTTATGGTAAGATATACATCTCACCCATACTATATTTATACTTCATTCACACAGGCAGAGGGTTGCCTGTAGAAGGCTTAGCTAGAAGAGTGCAACTAGTGGGACCACTAGGGAGTCTTAGTTCTAAGTGTGAGCTCAGAGAGATTATCCCCATAAGTCAAACAATTGGAAGCTCTATACAGATAAAGAAGGATAGTGGGTCTTCATTCATTATGCTTTGGAAAAATCTGCTCTCTTTACCATATCCCATAGCAGAGCATTCTTGCTGACTTTGTTTTTATTTTTCCACTTGTCCCTACGGATCAATGTCTGATTTTGCAGTTAGGAGTACAGAATGATGACATCTCTTCCCATTGTTAGAGTTCACACTGGTATGCTGGACTAAGCATCTTTTTAGCTCCCCATTCCTCAATAGGTACATACTGCGCCCTTCTCAAGCAAATACTATTACTCTTATTTGAGAGTTCAGAGAATATTGAGGCAATAAATCATAACATCTCCAGAAAACATCCCCAATTATGTGTTTATAAATTTCTAGAATGTTCCTCACACCATCTTTAGTAATAGTGGTAAACTAATAATTCATCTTCCAACTAGTTGAGTATAAAATACATCATGGACCAAAGCCTCAAGGAGAAACCTGGTTCCTGGAATCTCTGGAACCCCATAGGTTTGAGTTTGGTCAAATGGTAGGACAACCAAGAAAGTAATGACATTTAGTCTTAAGAAAATAAAGAGTGCACACGTAAGAGGGAAAAAAGCCAGTTTTTTCTTAAAGGGTTATAATTACAAGTTAAGTCAGCTTTTCTCATTACCGGGGTTACCACTGAGACTGTTTTAAAGACAAATCATTACCAAAGAAGCTGTTTCAGTTAAGTTTCTTCAGGGCCTTCCTGTTCTCTCCTCCAATAAGATCCTTGACATGGAGGAGCTGTCTAGGCCCAGCAGGTACTTGATGTTAACCAGGAAGATTTCTCTGCCTGATCTGAACTGCTCCAATTATAAAAGCAACATTTTTAAAGTGATAAATGAGCTATTACTTGTCTAACATAGTTTAGGACCATTTGTGCGTGTGTGTGTGTGTGTGTGTGTGTGTGTGTGTTCTTTTTAATTAGAGGACATCTGGGGCCACAGTGTCTACAGTCTGGCCCCAGCGATAAATATGGAATGAACATTATGTCCACCTCTGAATTCTCCCACTCATTTTTCTCTTCTTACTTTATGGGATGATTTAGCTAGCATAACTAATGGTTAGAAAATATTGCATTTAGAATGGTTGCAGGTAATTTAATCTAACATCATTTCCTTCAATTCCTAAGTAGCCTGAAAAGTTAGGAAAGGTCTGTTTAATTACCTGTTCCTCTGAGCTAACTTTACTTTCTTCTGATGACTCACTGCTCTCCTAAAAGGAAAAGAAAAAGTTGTTTATTTTCCTTTTAGTAATTTCCAAGGAAAAAAACATATGATACATATAAATTGCTTGCAGTTTGGATTTACTGCTGTCCAAATGGCTTAAGGTGATAAGAAGAGTATTAAAGTAAATTTACTCTATGAGATGTTTATGGAAAAAAAAAAAAATGAATGAGATAGTTACCAAAGGTGGTGTTGGTGTCTGAGCCAACTGTCCCTGTAAAAACAGGAAGGAAAACAAATTACTCCTTTACAGATGGATCATGTCTCGTGGATATTTAAAATAATTTTAGTTGAGGGGCGCCTGGGTGGTTCAGTGGGTTAAGCCACTGCCTTCAACTCAGGTCATGGTCTCAGGGTCCTGGGATCGAGCCTTGCATCGGGCTCTCTGCTCCACGGGGAGCCTGCTTCCCCCTCTCTCTCTGCCTGCCTCTCTGCCTACTTGTGATCTCTGTCAGTCAAATAAATAAATAAAATCTTTAAAAATAAATAAAATAAAATAATTTTAGTTGATTTTTTTCATTTCTTGATATATAGTTTACATTTACATGAGTAATAATGGCATTTTATGGTGAAATGGCTAAAAAGAGAATATGATATGGCCTGATGGCCTAGAAAGTTCTTGTGAGCTAAAAGACCTAGAAGATTTTTGTGTTTCTGATACTTCACTTAGAGAAAAATATACTTTCTTTGGAGGTGGTTGTTTGTACAACCTAGATAAAATGTAACATAGGGGGAAAAAAAACCCAGCATTGAAACTTAGAACCCAGATTTAAGTCTCAATTAGCTTCTTGGCTTTTGGTTATAGCCCTGAAAACCACTGTTTTGGTTTTAGTGCTGAAATTCACATGTTCCAGGAAGCCCCTAAGTCCTGGGTAAACTGTGATGTTTGGTCACTCTGTGTGTATCTGGGCAATTCAATTCACCTTTTCAATGTCAATTTTTTGTTCATAAATTAAGAATATTAGCAATCACTGTGCATACTCCACAGAGTTGTTATGAGGAAGAAATTGGAAGCATCAATATGATATAAACTAAAGAAATAATCCATTTTGAGAATATCACTTTATAAAATTCAGTGATAGATAAAACTGAATTGAGAAAGCCATTAAACCTTTCTTGAATTACATAAGATCACACATACGCAAAAACTAAGTCTGAAACTTAATTAGGCTTAGTTCTGATGTATTTCACTTTTTTTGATCTTATAAGAACTCTTAAGATTGCCTGAGCCACCTCTTGTGCCTTCTCTGCATCTCCACTCCCCCTTCCCCTTAAGCACAGCAGGATCCCCAAATTCCTTGTGGTTCAAAGCTGCTGAGCCATGGGTGTGAAGGCCTGAGGTGCACAGAAAAGCAGGGAGGAGCTGCTATCAGCATGGTTTTAACACTCCTCTCAGCATGCTAAGCAGGGGTATCTCCCCAGAGGAAGGAGCTATAATCACTTGGAATCTTTGCCCATGACCCCACAGGCAGGCACAATGCTAGATTCTCAGAAGTAACTATCGGTTATCATTTAGAATTAAAGGATAGAAGGGAGCAAGACATTGGTATTTTTCTAATGCCAAAGCTAAACGTGAGAACCTAACACGTTTGTGGTACTCTTAGAGTCTTTGGTTGAATGAGAGAGAGGATCTATAGTGGCTGCTTTTCACTTAACCAGCCAAAGGACATCTCTGATGAAAGTTCATGAGAAATCCTGCAATGCCAATTCCATTCTTAGGCAGGGGCAGAGCCCCCATCCCAAGCCTCTGACATGATGTGGCAACCACTAATAATGTTGTGCCCAAGCTCCATTATATGCAAAAGCCAGCAGGTAACAAGGTTATGAACAGAATACTCTGACTTAGCATAAGATTTCAAGCCTTACTTGTAGTTTCAGTCTTGAGAACCTGTTGCTCTCCTAGACTTGGCCCCTTCCTGAAAGGGTTATAATACCCTAATAGAGAATGTGGATTCTGGAGCCAGAGTGACCTAGGTTTAAAGTCTGGCTCTAACACTTAATAACCATGTAACTGAGACCAAACTAGGTTACTCTCTGTGTCTCAGTGTTCTCTTGTAAAGCACATAGAAGAGCCTAGCAATGGTTCTTGAGTTCTTGAGAATTAGTAACTGTTAGGTTATTCAGAGTTAATACTCAATCAACATTAGCTATTACTCCAGAGACTGTAGTATTCTCTCATCGTCCGTCTTTTCTCACTTTCTAAGACTTGACCTCCTGCCTGCCCGACATTTCCTGGTAAAACAGATTTCTAGTCCTAATCCTTTAAGAGCAGTTTGGTTCACTGTCATCCATTCCCTTCCACTACCGTGGACATCCATTATGAAAATAAAGCTAAAGGAAAAAAGTACCTCCTCACTGAATTATACTACCAAGTTGAAGTTGAAACATTATATGAACTAAATTTTTTCACATGAACTAGAAATTATAGCTCTTACTACCTATACCTTAGGTTATTAAGGTGTTCCTTAAAGCATTAACAGTTTCAACATCTGTGGCGGAACCAATATATTTAATAATATATTAAATTAATAATATTTTTAAAAACCTTATTTCTACTCACCTTCCATTCTTCAGAGCTCTCAGATTCAGTATTTTGATACCTGGCTACCTAGAAAATTTAGTGCACATGGTTAACACAGAAACTTTTCCAAGGCAGTAGCTTTTAACACTTTGCATATGTAGGAAGTAATAGTCAAATTTTGTATGAATCAGAATCAGCTGGACGCCTTTTAAACCACAGATTGCCCCATCCTTAGAGAGTCTGGCTCAGTAGATCTAAAGTAGGATCCAAGAACTTTCATTTCTAACAAAATCCTAGTTGATGCTGATGCTATTGGTTGGGGGACAGCACTTTGAGAACCACTGATGATGAAGAAAAATGAGAATCATAGCTATATGACTCAACAGAATAAGGACTAACTCAGATAATATTTTAAAGAAAACAGCTTCCTAAGAAACTACTATTTTCATCTGACTGGAAGATACACAGCCACCTTGCTTATAGCCAATGAACATTGTGGAATTTTAGGTGTAAAAGGTTTATTTCATATATCCCTACGCTGATACTTACTGGGACTGGAAGAGCACAGGACAATCCCCAAAGTAACATAAGCAGGATACTGGTCTTCATAGCTGGGTGTGACACCTCTACCTGTGGTGAAGGACAGAAGATGTTTTCTCTATGCTAAAGAAATATAGAAGTTTTAATTTTTTAACAGTTTTTTCCTATTAAAAAACACAACTTGTCCAAATGTCTGTCAGCTGATGAAAAAATAAAAGGTACTGTATTCACACAATGGAATATTATTCAGCCATAAAAAGGAATGAAGTACTGATACATGCTACAGAGTAGAGGAACCTTGAAAACATTATAGTGAGGGAAAGACCAGACACAAAAGACCACATACTATATGATTCCATTTATATAAATTGTCCAAAATAGGCAAATCTATAGAGACAGAAAGTAGGTTGGTGTTTGCCCAAGGCTGGAAGAGATGGGAGTTTGAGACAGTTAAGGAGTGAATTTTGGAGGTGAGGAAAGTTTTCCAAATTTGATTTCAGTGAAGGTTGCACAATTCTGTGCAATGGCTAAAAATTATTGAACTGTATACTTCAAGTGTGTAAAGTATATATTGAATTATATCTCAATAAACAGGTTAAAAAGAAACCTTACTTCTAAGAGATAAATTGAAAATATTTCAATGGAGAGGTCTATAAATACTTCTCCTCTAACCCATAAAATTTGATAAATGGAGGAACAAGTAAAGAAAGAGGAATAGAGAGATTTCTGACCAATCACTTTTATGATAATTATGCACCTTAGTGTGGTACATCAACTTGTCAAATATACACATAACATGAAATTTAGGGATACCATTGATGGATCATCTAACTTGTCTACACACACACACACACACACACACACACACAAATTGCTTCTCAGTCACATTTATAACTTCATAATAATATTTAGACAAAATAGGTTGGTTTTGCCCTTTTTTCCTTGATCTGAAGAAGTGTACTTGGCAGCCTTCATATTACAACTCCAGAAAGCTCTTAATATCTGCTGTGCTACAACAGAAACATAGATTGTGCTAAATTCTCTAAAATGTCACTCATGTTACTGAAGGATCTCAGGAAGTTGAGAGGTTTGGAATATTCTTGTGAATCACGCTGAGTGAAACATATAAAATCAAACTGTATTTTCCTGGATGGTGGCTTCATTCCACACTTCAAGAACTGGTGATTTGGGGAAACAGCCTGTTCTAGATCTAAAAATAGGTGTACTACATGCTAATACAAAAAGTTACTGAAATGACTTAAAGGGAAAATAATTTGCCCTGCACTTATAAGCCCTGTGGCTGCCTTAACCAATTTGTCAGATGGACTGCCAGGCATTTTGTCAAAAATCCTGCAAGTTTATTTCAGACTTCACTTTTGTTTTTAAGGTCCTGCAAATAATTTTAACCTCTGATCTAGAAAATAAGAATACATTGCTCACTAATGTCTGAATATGCTGAATAGCACCTGTAACACGTCTCCAGAAATCATTTAATTTGTTTTTAAATTTATTCAAGAAAATAGAAATCCTAAGAAGACTGAGAACATTCCTCATTTCTACTTTCATACAGCTCAAATAGCCCAATAGATATTCTCATTTTATGTATGAATGTTATCCCACTTCAACATAGTTATTCTTCATGTGTATTATTTTCTTTATTCTGATTCAGTGTCGTTCATATTAGTCCTTATATTTTGATATTTTTGTTTCTTTTTCAAATCTTCTGCCAATATTAATAGAAAAAACACGAAAATGCTCAACTGCATCTAAAAAAGCCTGATTTTAAAAGATATTACTTCTGAAAGAAGCCAGAATATCTTATATCCCCAAATATGCCTCTTTGACATAAAAATTATTTTTTATGACAAACAGCATTCGTAAGAAAGATCCTGTGATCCTTTTTCTTCCTAAAAGCAGGAAACTCCCATGTGAAAGGTGGCTTCCCTGTACCCAGAGGGAAGATGTACTCATCCTCAGAGAAGAGAGCTCAGGGCTGAGAGAAGTCTGTTCAAACGAACCTTGTTAAACTAATCCTATCTTCCCAGTCACTTCCCTACAATTTACTGCCCCAGCCCAAACGCTTTTGTCTTGTCAGTTCATCACATAAGTATTGTTTCGTTATCTAAAAGTTAGAAAAGTGGGACGCCTGGGTGGCTCAGTCAGTTATGTGTCTGCCTTCAGCTTAGGTCATTATCTCAAGGTCCTGGATAGAGATAGAGTCCAGCATCTGGCTCTTTGCTCAGTGGGGAGCCTGCTTCGCCCTCTGCCAGCAGTTCTCCCTGCTTCTCTCTCTCTCTCTCTCTCTCTTTCTCACACTCTCTGACAAATAAATAGAAATCTTTTAAAAATAAAAATAAAAAGGTTAAAAAAATAAAAGGTAGAAAAGCTTTCTGCTCTGGTCACTTCTTCAGGTCTTCATTCTCTTATGAAAGCTACCATATACATGTAGAAATTTCAATAAAACTTACGTGCTTTTCTCCTGTTAATCTCACTTAGGTCAGTTTAAGTCTTAGCCCAGTGAAGACCCTACGAGAGTAGAGGAAAATTTTTCCTCTTCTCTATTTCCCCTTAGCTCCCACAATCAAAACATTTTGCTTTCTTAAGTTCTTAGGTTCATTTTTTAAGCCAAGGAAAGTTTCCCCTAAATATGATACTCTCAACTGCATGCCAAGTGGTTTTGGCATCACAAGTCAAATGAAAATTAGGCTGTTCACCATTTTAATTTTCAAACTGAAATTTTAATAGGGTGATAATCTCATGATGTTCTGAAAGCTAGCAATATTCCAGACTTGATATAAGGCCAGTAAATACTGAGTTCTTGTTTTTTAGTTTAGTTTTGTTTGTTTTGCTTCTCTTTTAAAAAAAAAAAAATAGCTGATATACTACACTAATGAATGTTTGACTTTTTACAAACAAAGTATGTGCTTCCAGCATTCATGTTTCTTAGGGTTGGAATGCTATGAAACACAAGAGAGATGCAGTAATTTCCTTGTGCTTCTCCAAATACTATTTAGCACCCTGACCTACAACAGTAATTTCCCAAACTAAAATAAAATGCACCCAAGGGTCCTGAGAGTGGAAGGTGCCTCTCATAGAATGTAGTCTGCCATCAAGCATTAAAGAAAGTCAGATCTTAAACCTTATATTAGGCTTTCAATTAGTATTTTTATAAGAATAATTATGCTTTTGTGAAGTATATTCCAAATGAGAGCTGCAAAAGTTTATACACTTTTCAGCTACCATTCTAAAAAGGGCAGAAGCAGGTATGTGGTAGCCTTATTTTGAGTAATTATTTGGCAAAATAGCTACAAGCCCTCTTGAAAGAGATGAGTCCAGAATCCCAAGTTCTTTTTTGGTGATTGGTAAATATCATTTCTACATTGTATATGCTATCATTCTACAGTGAAAGCATGTGACCAAAAAAATCAATAACCTCAACTTGCGTTCCACCAGCTTGAAGGGCAGTGGGTATAAAAGATTTTCAAACTTTCTCATTTTTTCCCCCAGAGTTGAAAACACTCAAAATGTTTAAGATCAGGAGTAGGGAACTTCAGTCTCTCTCTGGATACTCTCAAGTATAACCAGAAATTCTCTGTGCTTCCAAGAAGGGAAATTTGTTCTGAAACTTCCTCCAAGTTAAGATTCACTGTAAAGTATGTATCTTCTTTTATGTAAACTGAAATGAAAGCAATAAGCCAAAAGAAGGAAATAAAGGATTGAAAAAAATCACAGGCTCAATTTATTATGTTTGATGTGCTTATTTTTTACTTAGTGTTGTTAATCTTCAAAAGTACCATGAACAATGTATCCATCCATTAGCAGTCAACAAATGCTTTTTAAGAATATCCTATGAGGGGCGCTTGGGCGGCTCAGTGGGTTAAATCCTCTGCCTTCTGCTCAGGTCATGATCGTGGGGTCCCCGCATCAGGTTCTCTGCTCAGCAGGGAGCCTGCTTCCTCCTCTCTGCCTGCCTCTCTGCCTACTTGTGATCTCTGTCTGTCAAATATATAAAATCTTAAAAAAAAAAAAGGTATATCCTATGAACCAGGCACTGTTCTAGGTGCTGAGTATACAGTCTTTTGTAATAATGATACAGTAATAACTGTAATAACAATACGGTAGTATGTAATTAGCTGGTCCTACAAAAGTAAAGTTATCCAAATCCAACTAACCAGAATCTCCATTAGCTGCAACTTGCTTCATTACTACTCTTTAAAAATAAAATAGAATTTTATATATGTTTATAAAAAATTAAAAATTAAAAATAAAATAGAATTTGACCAGGATATGAATTCTATCAGGAATTTGGAACACCAAACAAATAATGCAATAAAAATATCCAGTCCTTCCAACTGTAATTGTCTTAAGTCAGTTATAGTTGATCCCACATCATATGCCTTCAACCATAGTAAAATAAGTCCAAGATGCCCTAAACTTAAACATAGATTTGGAAGGCCTCTAAGCATCCGAGGAACATTGGTCTACATTACCATTTTGGCATAGCTAAGTGGACCGATGCCTTTAGAATATTGTTTGTTCACACATTTTAACCAACTACATCAAACTAGGATAGTCTATTTGACCCTCAGGTGCATGGAGAGTATGGTTCACTAGAAGTTACTGCTCCTAAAGAAGGCTGGTTGCTTCAAGTATTGCTACTACACTTGGGATTTTCTAGATGTCATAGGGAGTGCATTACATGACCACAATTCCCATTTTCTGTTATGGAAGACACACACTTATGATACAGATGAAGTGAAATAAATGCAGCAAATAAAAATAAGGATTGGAATATATATATATTCTTAAGTCTTCTACAATGGAAAGTGTTTTTAAAAGACAGTTATATTTTAAAAAGACAGTTATATTCAACATTTTATTGAATTCTTTTTACAAGGCATCATGCTAACAACAATACCTACATAACCAATACAAAAGCACTGTAATTATCCATCCTTGGTTTATTTCAGTGGTCTTAGCATCTTCGTTTAGTTACTCAGTTCATAATATTATTGGATACTACCTAGATAAGTAGCATAACGGTTTTTAATTTGAAAGACCGTATTTTGGAAGGCCTGCCAGTCTAGTTTAAATTCTTTCATAATGTTTTGTAGGCCATGAACATCACTATATACACAAAACCTAAATGTAAAAGTTTTATTTGTTTTGGTAATTAAAACTAACCTTCAAAATTACTTTCCATTTGCCTCCTGTTCAGTAAACTTTCCCTTTTAGAACTGCTGTGCAGAGATCTAATTAAAGTAGTACAGAGAAAAACATCTGGCTCTGTTTACTTAATATGTCATTATCATATCATTATTTGCTGTGGCATAATAACAGGCACAAAAATGGAAATCATTTTAACCCAAGGCTCAGCTCTCTCCATCTTTCTCTAGGTGGCATAATGCCCTTCAACATTTGCACACATTTAATATTTTCCAAACATAGCAGAAGTCATTTTAAAAATTTTCATAAAAAATAAAATTTCTTACCCTTTTTAGTTCACAAAGATTTTTCCCCAAAAGTCTCAACAATGAGGCTGAAGTTCTCAAAGAGGAAATTTATGCCCAATGATGCCACTCTTGTGTTGATGTTCTGCTGTTCACTTCTCTGACGGTGCAAGAATTTAAACTCGACTTCAGCTCTTCATAGCCAATCAACCTCAGGCTGGGGGTGACTGACATCATAAGGTGTCACCAGGACTCCAGTACACCCACACTTCCTTAACTTGCAGAGGCAGATTTTCCCTAAAAAGCTTTTGTGGTTCTCAAATGACTAGACTAGTTTCCATTAAATTGAAGATCTTCCTAAAGCTTTATTTTGATTTCTAAATATATGTCATTCACATCCATGCAGGCTTATGAGCATTATAAACAATGACAGTGTCTTCCACCCCACCCACTGATAGATCCCAGCAGACACATGGATGGGAAAAGGAGAGTCAAGGAGTGGGTAGCAAGTTTCCTGTTAATGTACATTTCCAGTTTGTACATGAAGAACTTCCTAAAATACTAGATTTGCCTAAATTGTTGGTGTTGAGAATATGAGCATTTATCCTTTCCCTTCTCATCTTTTAACAACCACTACTACTTCTCTCCTTTACCTCTCCTCTCCCTACCCCCCATATACACCAAAAGTCCAAAATTCTTAGTAACCTAGTGAAGTATTACAGAATTCTGTGGTGATTAGAAATATTAAAGCAACACCCCAAGCTACTTTTGTTTTTAACCAAAAATAATTTAAATCTAACACTTCACTATTCCTCCAACTGCTTGCCATGATTTAATTTAACTCTTCTCTTTGAAATCAGAATTGGTTTATGGGGAAGCCTAGTTGGGTAACATACAGAGAAATCAATTTCCAAGAAACTCTCTGTCATCACTGAAAATGTAATGAAACAGATATAATAGTATTTACCAGGGCTCTTCAGGGTATGTACTGAAGATTGTTGTAGGGAGCGGGAAGTGAGTTGGCACCTTCCAAGGAGCTTGCTCAAGTAACAATAGAATGGCCACTGAATATGTTACCAGGAGCTTTGGGTGGCTCAGTTGGCTAAGTATCCAACTCTTGATTTTGGCTCAGATCATGAAGTCAGGGTTATGAAATCAAGCCCCTTGTTGGGCTCCACACTGAGCATGGAACCATGCTGAAGATTCTCTCTCTCTCCCTCTCCCTTCACCCCTTCCCACTCTGAAAAAATTAAAAAATAGAAAGAAAGAGAATGTTACCAGAACTTAACTTCCTCAAGAATGGGGATGTTTGCTTTGTTTACTAATGTATACCCAGGGCCCTGGTACCCCATCTTCTGTGTCATGAAAAGCACTCAGTAAATACTTTTATAAATGACTGAATAGAATGGTTTCAAAATGGGCCAATTTATTCGTTTTTGCAGAACCTGTATGACTCACTCTAATTTTTATGAACGTGTTAATAATTGTTGGAATTTTTAACTGATACTCCTACCAACCTGTTCCAGAAGATTGGGATATCCAATTTCATCCAGGAAAAAAATATCAAATATATGGATTTTTAACTTATTCAGTGTGAACTTCAATGAGGTGGGAAGAGGCAAAAATGAGAAGAAAGGAGTCTACTTTTATATAAGCTTGATTAGAAGACCAGAGTTCATATGAGGAAACTAGAAATTCCCAATATTCTGCTCTGGTTCTCAATTACACTTGCCAGGTGGTTTTATAGTTCTTGACTGAAAGGTCGATCATAAAGAACCTCTTAATCTTATGTCAGAGTGGGAAGATTTTAGTGGGGGATGTTATAGGACATTATTTTAGAATCTCTCTAAATCCCTTCATAAAAACAGTGCAACTTGGTGTGCCTGGGTGTCTCAGTAGTTTAAGCATCCAACTCTTGATTTCAGCTCAGGTCATGATCTTAGGGTCCTGAGGTGGAGCCCACATGGGGTAGTCTGCTTGAGACTCTCTGTCTCTCTCTCTCTCTCTCTTTGCCCCTCCCTCTGCTATAGCACATGAACTGTGCTCTCTCTCAAGTAAATCTTTTTTAAAAATAGTGCAACTAGTAATACAACAAAAAACAATGAACAAAATTTACAGCAAATATAAATGTTGTAGTTACCCACTGTTCTGTTAAAAACCATTCCAATACTTTGTGTCTTAAAAAAAGCAACCATTTTATTATGGTTGGGGCTTCAGTAATCTGGGGACTTAATTGGAATAGAATATTCAGGATAGCTCTCTTATGTGGTTGTTGTCTAGGAGTTCAGCTGATACTGTTATTCTGAAAACTTCAGTACTATGGCCTCTTTTTTTTTTAATATTTTATTTATGTATTTGACAGAGGGAGACATTCAGAGAGGGAACACAAGCGGTGGCAGTGGGGAGGGAGAAGAAGTCTTCCTGCCAAGCTTGGATGGGCTCAATCCCAGAACTCTGGGATCATGACCTGAGCGGAAGGCAGACCCCTAACAACTAAGCCTCCCAGGCGCCCCTATATGGCCTCTTTTTGTGGCTTGGACTTCTCACGTGTTGGCTGGGGTCCAAGAACTGCCCCAAATGTCACTGTCTACATTCTATGTTCAGATCAGTCACAGGGCCATCCCAGACTCAGAAGGAGAAAAAATAGTCTCTGCCTATTGATGTGAGGATCAGAATGAATACAGGAAACAAGGAAATGGGAGGCCATTTTGGAGACTGGTTACAAGACTACATGACAGGTTATACCCACAAACTCCAAACAAAGTGGCTGAAGACAAACTGCCTAATGCCACAAGACCTACATAATACTATGCAAGAGTAAACAGAGGGAAGCATTCATAATAATACCAAAACCAAAACAATATCAAAAGAATCCCTAATTACCCAATATTGGAAGATGATAACAATTCATTATTTTTTTAACTGAAGTATAGTTGACATACAGATTATATTACTGTACAAACATGTGTACGAACATAAAGTATACAAACATAGGTGTACAACATAGTAATTCAGCATTTATATACATTATGAAGTCATCACCATAGTTTAACTACCATTGGTCCCCATACAAAATTATTACATATTAACCATATTCCCTATCCTGTACATTATATCTCCATGTCTTATTTATTTTATAACTGGAAGTGTGTACCTTTTAATCTCCTTCCTCTATTTTGTCCCTAAAACCCATTCCCCCAGCAACCTCTAGTATCTATTTCCATTTTGTTTTCTTTGCTTTGTTTTTTAGATTCCATGTATAAGTGAAATCATATATTTATCTTTCTTTGATTTATTTCACTTAGCATAATAATATCTAGGTGCATCCATTTTATTGGAAATGGCAAGACTTCTTGGGTGAGCAATATTCCGTTTTGTATATACACCACATCTTAATCCATTCATGTATTGATGGACACTAAGTTTGCTTCCATACTTGGCTATTGTAAATAATGTTGTACTGAGCATAATGGTACATATATGTTTTCAAATCAGTGTTTTCATTTCTTTCAGTAAATACCTCGAAGTGGATTGCTGGATCATATGACATTTCTATTTAAAATTTTTTTAAGAACCTCCATACTTTTTCCATAGTGGCTGCATCGTTTTGTTCCCACCAACAGTGCACTAGTGCTCTTTCTATTCCACATTCTTGCTAACACTTGCTGTTTCTTGGGTTTTTGTTTTGGGTTGGCTTTTTTTTTTTTTTGGTACTAGCCATTCTGGCAGGTATGAGATGATATCTCATTGTGGTTTTGATGTGCATTTCCCCAAGGATGAGTGATGGTGAACATATTTTTATATGTCTGTTGGCCATTTGTATGTCTTCTTTGGAGAAATGTCTATTTAGGACATCTGCCCATTTTTTTTATTGAGTTACATGAGTTCTTTATATATTTTGGATATTAACTCCTTAATAGATATATTATTTTCCCATGTCTTCTCCCATTCAGTAGGTAGCTTTTTGTTATATTGGTTTCCTTCTCTGTGCAAAAGCTTTTTTAGTTTGATGTAGTCTCACTTGTTTATTTTTTATTTTGTTGTGTTTGCCTAGGGAGATAGATCAAAAAAAATATTTCTAAGACTAATGTCTAAGAGCCTACTATCTATGTTTTCTAGGATTTTTATGATTTCTAGTCTTACATTTAAGTATTTAATCCACTTTGAGTTTATTTTTTATATGGTATAAGAAAGTTTCGTTCTTTTGTATTTTAGATGTCCTATTGAAGATTAATTGACTGCATAAGTTTGAGGTTTATTTCTAGACTCTGTTTTGTTCCATTGATCTTTGTGTCTGGTTTCATGCAAGTACCACATCTTAGGATATTATGGAACTATTGTATCAGTCCCTATTGTAGTGTTCTCAATCTTTGGAACTTCATTTAATATTCTGTTGTGTTTTCTGCTTTTACCCCCTGACTGTAAACCTTGAGAGCAGTCTTGTTCAACAAACATTTGTCAAAAGCCTGGTGTGTCCAGCACTGTAGTGGGCATGAGATATAAGATGAATGTTATAGCTGGACCCTGGAGCAACTAGCATTCTAGAACAACATATTAAATAGAACTTTCTGGGATAATGGAAATGTTCTATATTTGGATGGTTCAGTGTGGTGCCCAGAAGCCATACATGGCTATTAAGCTTAAAATATGGCCAAGGGAACTGTGGAACTGAGTTTGTTTAATCATATTTAATTTTAATTAATTTAACCTTAAATGGTGACATATGGCTAGTGGCTACCATATGGGACAGCACAGATTTAGAGCAAGAGTTGGCAATTCTTTGAGTCTCTGATAAGAGCAGTGATACAGATATGCACAGATGCTTTAGGAGCACAGAGGAGAGGCATTTAGCTCAGCTTGGATACGGAAAAAAGTAGGACCAAAGAAGCTTTCCAAAAAGAAATGGTGGTCAGACAGAATGCTAAATGTATGCAAATGTGTAACTCAGCAATTTAATTTCTAGGCATACACCCTTGAGAAATTTATGCTTCTGTGCAAAGACATATACATAAATGTTCATAACAGTATTTTTCATAATAATCAAAAAATGGGAAAAACGTAATGTTTATCATCAGTAGAATGGATAAAAAAATTTTCATTTATTTAATATAATAGAAAGTATACATTAATGAAAATTTAAAAAACAAGAACAAAATATGTAGCAATAGCTATGATCAAAAACAAAAATGTTGAGTTAATCAATAGAAAAACAGAAGAAACCATATTGTATGACATCATTTATATAAAATTCAAATGTAGGTAAACTAAAATAATAATATTTTAGAGTGATATTTAAGTGGTAAAAGCAAAAAGAAAAACAAGAAAGAAGTTATATAAGCTGAGAGCTAACCTTGGGGATCAAGGTGGGGATAGAGGTGAGGAAGAGGTGTGGGAGTGGTGCCAGGTGAGCTAAGCAGTACTGTTTTGTAATTTGGTAGCTACATGTAAATTTTGTTAAAGTTGTACATTTGTTTTATATCTTTAGGTTTAAAAAAAACATACACACACACACACATACATTCATATACATATATATGTGTGTGTATATATATATAATTGTAAAGTATGTGATAGTAAATAAATAGTAGTGTGTATATATATGTATATATATATATATATATATATATATATATAATAGTAAAAAGTCTTTAAATACTGTTTTTAGAAAATATTGAGTGTAATCATTAAGATCAGCTCCTCTGTGAGCTCATGATGTAATTTCACCCTTTTTATCTACAAGGGCTTATAATTTTTTTACACCAGAATTTTTTGAGTTTTTTAAAAATATTCTTCTCTCTCATCTCTATAATGGTAGTTAAATTAATTCTTTGTTTTGAGGTTTGAGGATGGATAAATTTTTTAAAATTTTTCCTGTTTGTGAGTACATTTGAAAATTGCATCTTACTATTTGGAGACTGTTTGGGAATTTACAATACCACAGCTTAGTTATTTGAAAGAGGTTGATTTTAGTCTGCCACAGAAATTGATTCTTTTCCAATCTGGAGACCTCAAGATCTTGGATCTTGGAGAAAATTGCTAGTAGAATAAAAATGGATGGCACTGAGTACATCATGTCCTTCCTTTTTCTTTGCCAGTCTTAAATAATGCTTAGAATAGACCATAGCATTAGTTCTCCAAGTTGTCCTACTTGGGACTTCTTTTTTACAACTCTCTATGAGCCAATGAAAGAATTACAAAAGAGTCAACTCTTAATTTGCAAAAGGAAAAAGGTTGGCCTGGAAAAGAGTGACTGAATCTGAAGGTGAATCTTTTAAAATACATCTTATTATCAGTGACAGACCAAGGGCAATCATGACAGAAGTGTGTGAAAAGCTTCATTGACACCATCTAATAAGACAAGAGACAACAGATGCTGGCAAGAATGTGGTGAAAAGGGAACTCTTATACATTTTTTGTGAGAATGTAAACTGGTCCAACCACGATGAAAAACAATGTGGAGGTTCCTCAAAAAATTAAAAATAGACCTACTATGGTATCCAGCAATTCTACTTCTGGGCATATACCCAGAGGAAATCAAAACAGGATTTTGAAAAGATATATGCATTTCCATGTTTATCACAGCATTATTCATGATTAGCTAAGATATGGAAACAACCCAAATGCCCATCAGTGGATAAATGGGTAAAAAAGATATGGAAAAGATTCCATATATACAATAGAATATTTTTTCTGCCATGAAAAGGAAAGTATCCTCCCATTTGTGACAATGTGGCTAGACTTGGAGCACATTATGCCAAATTAGATAAATCAGAGAAAGGGGGTGGGATTATGGACATTGGGGAGGGTATGTGCTTTGGTGAGTGCTGTGAAGTGTGTAAAACTGGTGATTCACAGACCTGTACCCCTGGGGATAAAAATATATGTTTATAAAAAATTAAAAATTAAAAAAAATAAATTAATTTTAAAAAAACAGAGAAAGAAAGATTCGGTACTTGTCATTTGTAGTCCTGTCTTGATTGGGTGGTTCTAGTTTTCCACTGACTTTAATCACAGATTTCCTATATTTCAAACATAGTCTTCCGTATCTCACACTGTAACTCTTCTTAACTGCTGTTTCAGAGGCTTGAGAAGCTCCAAGTAGCCAGACAGCAGCATTAACTTCTAGTTCAATGCAATAATTGTGTCTCCTTGGTGAAAACATTTTTCCCTCTGAGACACTAAGATCTATAGGCCAGCAAAGCATAGAGTCACAGGAACAAGAAGCAAAAGTTTCGGCAGGAGGTAACTAGGGATAATATCAAATGGTGCCTCTCCACTTTCTACTTAAATGATTTCTAGACTCATGAATCCTACAATAGAAATAGCACAATATACTAGATACTGATTGAGAGCACATGCAGCTTTCTGTGGAACCTTGCCCCAGTGCAAAGTATTGCCACTTGGCTGGCATTGTACTGAGTCTTCAAAAGGCCATTTCACCATTCTATCAAACAATTGCATATAAACCACTTCCACTGATAATGGAGTATCACTGTGCATACCTAATTTTATGACTTCATGGGTTAGAAAACACCCAGTTCATGATAGGAAGATAATGGCACATGGTAAAACAGTAACCCATAGGCAAGTGTTCAGTCTCTACAAAGGCCCAGTAGCAGACCAAGAGCTGTTTCTCAACATGGGTAGTTACCTGCAGATGATGTCAGGGTTTTGTTCTCAAATCCTAAAGGCCTATGCTGCAGTTCATCTATAGGGGCCTCCCAAAGGCTCCAAATGGCATACCTGCCAGTGATATTTCAAGTACCATTGGATCTGCCAGATCATATGGACCTTGTAGCAAAGCATCTTGCACACCAGCCTGGACCTGTTGCAGAGCCTTCTCTTCTTTTGGCCCCCACGCAAAACTAGTAGCTTTTTGGGTAACTCAGTAAAATGGGTTAGAATAACACACCCAAAATGAGAAATATATTGTCTCCAAAATACAAAGAGGCCCACTAGCCTTGTGCCTCTTTCTTGGTTGTAGGAAAGGCCAGACGCAGAAGGGATATCTCAACATGCCCCCAGAACACTGGAATGCTAGAAATTCCATGGAAGTAAAATGCCTCCAAATTTTAGTAAGATTTATTTCCCACCTTTTGACATGCAAATATCCACCAATAAATCTAGCATAGTTTCTACTTCCTGGGTCCAGTCAGCATATTATCATCAGTGCATCAATGTAATGGACCAGTGTGAAATCTTCCAGAAGGGACAAGCAATCAAAATTCCTACAAAGTAAGTTATGACATAGGGCTAGAAAGTTGATAGGTATAGTGAAAGTAAAAAGTGAAGGCATATGGCTGCTTTGCCAGCTGAAAGTAAACTGCTTCTGGTGGTTTTCTTGGGCAGAGATGGAGAAAAGGGCATTTGCCAAATCAGTTCTGCATACCAAGTACCAGTGGATGTGTAATTTGTTCAAGCAATGAAACCACATCTTGTATAGCAGCTGCAGTTAGAGTAACCACCTGGTCAAGTTACAGTAACCCATTGTCATTTTCCAAGATCCATCTGTCTTTTGCACAGGCCAAATAAGGAGAGTTGAATGGGAATGTAGTGGAATCCCTACCCTTGCGTCTTTCAAGTCTGTGATGGTGGTCCTAACCTCTGTAAACCCTCCAGGAATGTAGTATCACTTTTGATTTACCAGTTTCCTGGGAAGAGTCAGTTCTAATGCTTCCACTGGCCTTTCTCACCATAAAAGCCCTCCCTCCACAGGACAGGAAACCAGTGTGGAGATTCTCATCTGCTAGTATGTTCACTCCAGTTATGCATTTTGCAACTGAGAAAATAACCACAGGATGAGTTTGAGGACCC
The DNA here is from genome assembly GCF_964662115.1 of Mustela nivalis. Lineage (NCBI taxonomy): Eukaryota > Metazoa > Chordata > Mammalia > Carnivora > Mustelidae > Mustela > Mustela nivalis. Next base: position 118,191,982 of record NC_139023.1, read on the forward strand.
ACTGGACCCACTGTGAGATGGACCTGAGCTAAAACTTAATTATTCACCTGACTTCTATTAGCTCCTGCTCTATTAGGCCACAGAGACATTTTGGGTATCCTAGAATTTGTGTCATTTCAGAGTCAGTGTCCAGTGGTCCCCATAATGTCTCATTGTTCTATTTTTCACAGTGATGTACACTTACCCTAGTAAAAGACCATAGATTCCTTTGGAGAAGGCTAGGGAAAAAATTGTAAGTTTTCAGTAGTATCCTTCCTCAAGGGCTTTTAGGTCTGTAAACTGTTTCAGATCTGGGAATTGATTGAGGGACTGTCCATCTCTGTTTTTATTATTTAAATTAGACTTTTGACATAGACCTTTTGTGATTTTTCAGATAAAGAATTTACTAGGTTTACCATCAATTTCACTTCTAGGAGCACCATGATTAACCAGTCAATGCCATAGGTCTGCACAAATCAGACTATTTCAATTGTTATTTTGACTTTCTATCCAATACAATAACCATGCCTTTGGCAGTTGAATGCCACCACTTGGCCCCTGCCACCTTGGGTATCCTATAATTATCTTCATTGCTTTTAGGCTTCAAATGGAATGGCTGGGATTCCCACTATAAGGTCTGGCCTACAGAGAAGAATGATCATGCAGCTTCTCAGTGATGCTGGGGCTCCCATCTCAAAGTTATTTCTTAAAGCATTGATGAAAGGTATATCTTCTAGACCCTCTCAGTATAGGTGAGTGGGTCTTAAATGACAAATCCACTCCAAAATTCCAATCTCCCTGAATTTCTGAATCTCTCCCTCTACATCAAATCAAAGAAGGTCATTTATTTCCATTTCACACACTGTGAGCCACTTTTTGGTCCATGTTTCAGTCAGTCAACCGGCCAAACTCTTAGAGCCCTTTCTGACTCCTTGAAGTACATTCAATGCAGAATCTCTGCTTAGTGAGCCCGTATCAATAACTTCAGCCTGATCCAACTTTATATTCCTTCCACCATTTTCCCCCATCCTTAGTATCCATTCCCACATGTTTTCTGGATTTATGCTTACATAAATACAATGAAAATTACCAGAAAAATGATCACACTCAGATTTCATGGCAATGTCAAGTTGCTGTAAAGGTGATAAATGTTTATTCTCAATTCCTGTACTTCTGAACTCTAACAGTTTGCAGGCTGTCAGTACACCCTGGCCACATTTTGATTAGCATTGCCATGTGTACTGTAAACACCTATAAGTGGATTAAGTTCTAAAAAGTTAGAATTGCCAATAGTGTTGCCAAAGCTCTAGCCATAATCCTGGATTGGGATATTTTTCCATCAGATAAGGGATTTCTGAATACAATAGTCCACATCCATCTTAACTTTGCACTTTCCAAGAACACTGGAACTTCACAGTCCAAACCTGATGATGAGTCCATTAGCCACAGTCCTGCCTTGCTTTGAGCCTTTTGAAAACTGCTTCATTTAAATATTACCTAAATTTCACCCTTTCCCAAAATCCTTTAATAGTTCTTTTTCTTTGTTTGCTGAGATACCTGAGGCTGCTCTTACACACAGTCTCCTTCTTTCATTGGGTCAGGAAGCCTAATTGTGACAGACAGTATGTTTGCTGGTGATCTTAGACTGATTGGGCTGGAACAGTTCTAATCAGTATACTAGAACGAGAGGATAAATTTTGTGCAGAAGCCCAACTAGAAAGATCAATGCTGTCATTTGGGAACAGTGTAAAGGTCTACTGACTGGAATCAGGATAAGACAAGAAGTAAATGTGCCACATCTGTTACAACCTAAGCATCTTCTGCCTTCAGTTCAGATTGGTCTGAAGATAGGGAGATGGAGTTGGGATAGCAAGGAAGGATTCCGTGGATTCAACTAAGGAAGGTACTAGGGAGTGGGAGTTGGGTCCCAGGTGGTTTTGACTGAAATCTGGGGGCAGGAGAAAGAGCCAGTGATGTTACAAGCTCAACTCTAGCAGTTCCTGACTCTGGAGTTTGCCTGGGGCCTCACATAGGGAGATACCCAGGAATTAAGTTCTGCAAAGCACAAAGCATTGCTTCACCACAGTTCATCTCTTTGAAAGGAAAAATACTAGGGAGGAAAAGAAGGAAAGTGTAAAGGAGGGCTATAGCCAAGGGCAAAGTCCAAAAGAACAGATTTGGGAGGAAAAGAAGTGTCTTCTGATAAAACTATCTGTAAAATACAGTGTCTCAGCAGAGTTGGGACTATGCAAACTAATAGAAAACACACAACGTCTAACATATTCATGATGTTTAGACTTTATACCATTTTTTAAAGCTACATGAAAGCCCTGTAGGAATTGACTTTTATTTTTTACCATATGAACCCAAAAGCCCTATTGGGAACATTGTGTTGTTGACTTGTTTCATTCTCTAGAGGATTTGCTTGCTAGCAGCAGTGAATGGACTACTGTGAGAACACAATGATATTTTCATCTATGACTGAACTATTCTATTCTGTTCCTGCTCCTTTTAGGGAGAGGAAAATTGTTCCTAGCTATTTTGGTCTAAAATTTTTCAAAACTTCCATTACAAACCATAAAGCAATCTTGACTTCTGGGAAATTCCGTTTCAGTTAATAATATAAAATGTATTTATATGGTTAGGTATAACTCTCTAAAGGTTATCTTTTTATAACCTCTTTTTTAGAAATATATTTTATAAACAAAAAAACAAACCCCTTACTACATTTCTTGATTTGTGGTATGAGCAGGTGGGGAAGGAATTCCTGGGTTAAGTGGTAAGGATAAGACACCTGATGAGAGTCAGTTTTAACAGCCAGATGTGGAGTAACCCATCCAACCAAAAAGAAATCGTGAACCCCCCGCACAGTCACCAGCACCACCACGATAGCCTCTTGTTTAAGAGTGACAGTGTTACCCAGGCTCTTTTACTGTAGCACAAATAAATCCAGAAACCCATCCCCCAGCACCACTCTTTTCTCCCTAACTCCATATATACACCACTATTTCTTTCTTTTTTTCTTTAAACTACCTCTTCAAAAGTGGAAAAGAAACTTAAAGGTTTGTAAAGAGAAAAGGGAATGTGAAAATGAATATGAAATGACTTCTAGCAGGAATAATGTTTTATAATGCCTTCTAAACCAATGGCTTTCATCTCTTTTTTTAGTACAATGAGTCAGAACAATATTTTACATATTTTAGAATATGCATACTAAGACATTGTGTAAGTATGTATGCATGCATCATGTAGAAGAAAATATTGTCAGGCTTCATACAGTGCTACATATGCTGCACTAAGATTTTTCCTCTTTATTCTGTGATTTTACAAAATGTAGGGCATGAGTCACTAAGCTAATCTCATGACCTATTAAATGAGTGGCAACCTACAATTTAAAAAATACTGCTCCCGTGGGAAATATTATCAGATAGTTCACTAATCTTTTCCAGAAAATAACAAAACAGAATTTGTTTTCTAATACCAGATTTCTTGTATTTGAAGGATCTACTCTTGAGATGTCCTTTTAAAAGGTCCTCTTTATTTTTCCCTCAATTATCCCGAGGTCAGTGTAGATATTATATAAGAAAATCAGGATCATAGTCTTTCTCCATTGTTTCTGACATCAGCCCTAGATTCTGAGCATCTCCTTTTATCCTCCCAAATACTTCGTAAGGTGAAGACTTTTTAAGTACTGGTTGGGAATTTATCCGGTTTGGGTTATCATCTCATGCTATTTACCTGCAGAGACTCACTGGACCAGAAATGGCTTAGGAAGTGATGGAAAAAAGGGACAGATTAAATATCAATGACAGTTCATAAAATGAAATACAACACAACTGTTGGGGGGGAAGGGCAGAATGTCAATCTGTGTGCTATGAACCAGTATTCAAGGTATATTCTTATGTTAAAAAGAGTAAGAAAAACACATAGTGTATAGTAGACTTCCATGTGTTTTTAAAGGGGGAACATATGTGCTTATATGTGCATAGACCATTTCTGAAAAATTTCACAAGATGTTAGTAATTGGAACTGCCTCTAAAGTAGAGAAATAGAGGACTAGGTATCTGGGATGATGAAGATTTAATATTTTTTAAACTTTTTCACAGTGTTTGAGATTTTTTTTTGTGTATATGCGTATGTTACTTTTTCAGTTAAAAGCAGCTAAATTTTAAAAATGTGGTGGAAGGAATACGTATTTGCAAACCCATTAAGATTAAGGGAGTTTTCCTTGTGAATAGTCACATAAGTAGATGTTTATTACAACACCAAAATTCATTATCTCTTTAATTTACATATCTTGTACAATTTACAAAGAGTTGCACATCCATTGCCTGGTTTAAACTCATAACAACCTTTTAAAATAGGTGAGAAAGGTCCTAGAAGCCACACTTTACAAACTAAAAAAAGACAAAAAAAAAAAATCCTGAAGCCTAAAGGAGTTAAAAATCTAGAGCATATTTTAAGGAAAGAACTTTGGAGTCATTTACATGATTATAATATAGTAGAAACCTGAAATGTTACAGTATTAGAAGTTATCATATAATTTATAAATAGCAGTATTTTTAAAGCTTTCAGCAATATTTCTTGTAATGTTGATCTCAACTAAGAAACTTGCATGAAACAAGAAAGAAGGTAGGGAAAAAAACCTACTCAAACTCCATATAAAATATGCTTAATATTAGAAAATAAATGGTCAACTGATGACTACTTGAAAATTAACATCAAAGAAGTTGTATTCAGAACTTCACTATATAGATTTTTACCTTTGAATTAGAACAAATCTAAAATAACTGCCTAAATGGAAAAAGAGGGAAATGACAAATCATCTCTATTAAATCTTGTAAAATACCTTAAAGGCTTATGGTGATATCTATTGTTATCTCCCAGTATCCCTGAACAATCCCAATTTACACTTCCTGTCCCCAAGTAATTATTGATAGTACCCTCTTCACGCTCAAAAGTATATTAGTTTGGATAATATATTTTACCTCCATCCTATTAATTATCACACTCTAGTTGCATATGCCTTTAAAATCCCCATGTTCTAGGCTTTGAGCTTCATCTCAAAACTAAGAATTACCCTCATTCATACAAAAGCAGAACAATCTATGCTCAGATTTTAGTTGCATTATATGACTCTCAAAAAAGAGTAATTTCCAAATCATCACCTACCAGCAGCTGTTGACTTTATGAAACAGATTAACAGTGAGAGGGGTGTCTCAGGGTCTGGTTTGGAAGTTTTGGCATGTGAGGGCTTAAAAGGGATATGTGAACAAAATTTGACAGAAGATGGGAAACAAATACTGATTTCATTTAACAGAGCTCTGAACATAGAGTTCAAGATGTAAACCCCCCTTTAGAGTCCTTCGTTCATGTATCGTTTATTCATTAATATTTAGAAAGTGACTATTGGAGGCAAGACACTGTTCTAAGCACTGCATCAGATTTGTCAATAGTTTTAGGGACATTATGCTGAATTTCCAGTGCTTTGTAGGAATGTATACTATATATGAGATTTTGTTATTTAAATTAGCATCTGTATTATTTTCTGACTAGCACTCTTTAAATTTTTTCTGATTTGTAATTACTCTCTTCAATAATTACAAAGATTATTCCCATGGTCCAGATAGGTTCAATTGTTGCTGTGTTTCTTTTTCATGTTACAAGTTTATTTCTTCCTTAGACCAAGCAAATGAATTAGTAGCTAACCTGGATATCATGGTCACAACATCTTTTACTCAGCAGTAAGCAGACCATCATCTATCCAGAATGTGTAATTACTGAAAGATTAAGGCAATGCCACAGGTTGTTTATAAGATGTGTTTACTTGCTACATTCCCTAAAGCACTCAACATTTAAATCAGAGTTATCATATAGTACGTTATTACTTGAGGTTTCTGTGTTAAGTATTAAAGAATATTTTAATTGTCCCTTTTTATGTTTAGATGTACACATTTTAAACATCTTTTCAGAATGTGTTTTAATATGCACATACCAAAGGTTGTGCATTCAGATTATCTTCTGAGAGTGTGGGGGCTTCGTTCCAAATCTGGCAATTTGACTACTCCTCTCATTGCTCCTATGAATGTAGGCATCTTCTGTTTATGTCTCCTCTTTCTTTCCTTCCTTGAAAATCTTCATTTCCTATCAATTACTCACTAGACTTTTCAAAAAAAATCTAATCATCACTGGTTGAGTGATTGCTGTCACTGCCTTCACTGTCACTCTCACTGTCACTTCCATTGTTGCCATTAGCAGACTTGGTCTTGCTGTGACTCTTGGTCTTGCTGTGACTGTCAGATGTACCGGTACTACTGGCATTGCTGTCACTGTTGCTGCTGTCACTGCTGTCGCTGCTGTCACTGTCACTGCTATCGCTGCTGTCACTGTCGCTGCTGTCACCGTCGCTGCTGTCGCTGCTGTCACTGCTGTCACTGCTGTCACTGTCACTGCTGTCGCTGCTGTCACTGTCACTGCTGTCGCTGCTGTTACCATTGCTGCTGTCGCTGTTGCTGCTGTCACTGTCACTGCTGTCACTGTCGCTGCTGTCGCTGCTATCACTGCTATCACTATCACTGCTGTCACTTTCACTGCTGTCACTGCTGTCACTACTATCTGATTTGCTATTGCTGCTGTCACTGCTGTCTGATTTACTGTCACTGTCACTACTGTCACTACTGTCACTGCTATCACTGCTGTCACTATCTGATTTGCTGTCACTGCTTTCTGATTTACTGTCGCTGCTATCACTGCTGTCACTGTCACTGCTGTCACTACTATCTGATTTGCTGTTGCTGCTATCACTGCTATCTGATTTACTGTCACTGTCACTACTGTTGCTGCTATCACTACTGTCACTACTGTCTGATTTACTGTCGCTGCTATCACTGCTGTCACTGCTATCATTGCTTTCACTACTGTCTGACTTGCTGTCACTGCTGTCACTGCTATCACTGTTCTCTGACTTGCTGTCACTGCTGTCGCTACTATCACTGCTGTTACTACTGTCACTACTGTCTGACTTGCTGTCACTGCTGTCGCTGCTGTCACTGCTATCGCTGCTATCACTGCTGTCACTGCTGTTACTACTGTCACTACTGTCTGAATTGCTGTCACTGCTGTCGCTGTTGTCACTGCTATTGCTGCTATCGCTGCTGTCACTGCTATCACTGCTGTCACTGCTATCGCTGCTGTTGCTGCTGTCACTACTGTCACTGCTGTCGCTGCTGTCACTGCTGTCACTGCTGTCGCTACTTTCACTGCTGTCACTGCTATCGCTACTGTCACTGCTGTCACTGCTATCACTACTGTCACTGCTGTCACTGCTATCACTACTGTCACTGCTGTCGCTGCTGTCACTGCTATCACTACTGTCACTGCTGTCGCTGCTGTCACTGCTGTCACTGCTATCACTACTGTCACTGCTGTCGCTGCTGTCACTGCTATCGCTGCTGTTGCTGCTGTCACTACTGTCACTGCTGTCGCTACTGTCACTGCTGTCACTGCTGTCGCTACTTTCACTGCTGTCACTGCTATCGCTACTGTCACTGCTGTCACTGCTATCACTACTGTCACTGCTGTCGCTGCTGTCACTACTGTCACTGCTATCACTGCTGTCACTACTGTCACTATCACCGCTGTCACTACTGTCACTGCTGTCACTGCTATTGCTGCTGTCGCTACTGTCACTGCTGTTGCTACTGTCACTGCTGTCGCTGCTATCACTGCTGTCACTGCTGTCGCTGCTGTCACTACTGTCACTGCTGTCGCTGCTGTCACTACTGTCACTGCTGTCACTGCTGTCACTGCTGTCACTACTGTCACTGCTGTTGCTGCTGTCGCTACTATCGCTACTGTCACTGCTGTTACTACTGTCACTGCTGTCACTGCTATCACTGCTGTCGCTACTGTCACTGCTGTCGCTACTGTCGCTGCTGTCACTACTGTCGCTACTGTCACTGCTGTCGCTGCTATCACTACTGTCACTACTGTCTGATTTATCTTTACTGCTGTCTGATTTGCCGTTGGCATCACTCCTATTGTTACCATTGCCATTACTGTCACTATCATTAGCATCTGATGTGCTATCACTGTCATTATCACCTCCTCCATTTGAGTCACTGTCATTGCCATTATCTGTTGATTCATCAGAGTTATAACCAATGTCTCCTTGGCTATTGCTGTCATTGTCACCTTCAGAATCAGCATCATCATTGCTGTTAGAGTCATCACTACTGTTGGGATCATCTCCTTGCATAGATTTGTCATCAAACTCGTAACTGTCATATCCACCACTATTACTTTCACTACCTGTTTTGCTGCGTGTAACCTTATTTCCAGGTTCTGATTTCTGACCAAGCCCTTGTATGTTGTCAGTCTCCCCTGGTGTCTTCACATTTCCTTTTCCCATGACCATTCCTTGTTGTCTTTTACTCTCTTTATCTTCACTGACTTTCCCAGCTTCTTTGGTAATGTTTCTGTTGCCACTACTGGGACCTTCCATTTCTATTCCCTGGGGAAAGATGGAGAAAAGAATGATTAGTTAATGGATGGTATGCTGCAAAATTGCATTGGTCTGTGGAAGACAAGACTGTGGAATATGACCAGAAAAACAGAAGTTCAGCTTCTAGTACTTCACAAACTTCTGTTTGTAAAAACATGCTTTATTCATCTGCAAGAATTCTGGTGTTTAAATCATATAACAACCCATTCACATTTTTACACAGTAGGAACTTGTGTGAACAGTTACATGGTGCATCAGTTATTAGGATTAGACTTATAGAATCCTAACCAAATTTTCAGAAATGCTGTTTTTAAAATTGTTCTGGGGATACCTAGGTGGTTCAAGTCAGTTAAGCATCTGCCTTTGGTCCAGGACATGATCCAGAGTCCTGATATCAAAACCCACATCAGACTCCCTGCTCAAGGAGGAGTCTGCTTCTCTCTCTTCCTCTGCTGCTCCTCCACGCCCCCTCCACTTGTGCTCTCTCACTCTCAAATAAATAAGTAAATAAAATCTTTTTTAAAAAATTGTTCTGTATCGGAGTCTAATAGGGACTCTAAATTTCCCATTAAATATTCAAGTAATTTCTGTGCAAAAACAGATTAATGCTTATTATGATTTATTTTTGTGTTACCATCAATGAATGGAGGGGGAGAATTTAACTGCCATTTGAAAGAAATCAGCTTTACAAACTAACCTTATTTTGACTCTTCCCAGTATCACCTAGCTCTGATTCATCAGTGATTTTCTTTTCCACAGCATTGTTTTCTTCGTAATTGGGCTTTTGCATGTCCTCTATTATTGGGCTAACTTTGTCTTTAGAAATACCATCAGAATCCTCCTCACTCTTGGAGGTGTTGTCTCCATCGATGTCATGGGGATCTTCTTTGTCTTCTGGGTCATCATCTTCACTACTAATTGAATTTTGACCTAAGCTGTTATCGTTGTCATCTTTTCCATGAGGCTGACCCTCTTGGCCCTTCCTGTTATCAGTACCCTCTTTTCCATTCCCTGTTTCTTCACCTTCATCATCACCAGAACCTGTTTCTTCATCCTCCTCTGCTCCATTTCCACTAGGACTCCCATCAGAATTATCCAGGCCAGCATCTTCTCCATTGCCAGATCCCCTTCTTTCTGGTGTTACTTCTGCCTCCTGATTCCCATTACCCTCACTTTCTCTCTGATGTGTTATTTCACTTGTATCACCCTCATTTCTACAGGCATTCCTATTTATTTCATCTTCATGGCCTGTACTGTTATTGCTTCTACCTATTTGATGGTCTTCTTCTTGGACAACAGTGGCATTCTCACTCTGACTTGCATCTCCAACAACTCCTCCATTGTTTAAATTTTTATCAGCATTTCTGTTAATATCGCTTCCATTTGCTATTCCAGCATTGTCAATGATGCTTACTTGTCCCCTGATGCCATTTGCTGAGGTGCTACCTTCTTTTCCATGTATCCCATCATAACCATATGTTTCTGGTTTTCCTGTGACCCCATTTTGGTCCACACTATTCCCCTCATCATTTACTAACATGGAATCTGTAGAAAAACTTTTCCCTCCTATTTCTACCCATTCAGAACCATTTCTTTCTTCTTTGTAACCATCTCTGGTATATTGTTGCCTTCCTCTTTGATTTTCATGGGGATCACCACTTTCTTCAGTAGTATCATTGGCATTTAACTCATTCTGGAAAAAAGAAACAATTCAAAATAATTTGTAGATTTTATCTTGAAGTAAAACAGACTGAAAGGTAAGCATCAGTTTTCTGGAAGTTAATAGAATCAAGGGGCATCTGGATGGCACAGTCAGTTAAGCATCTGCTGCAGTAGGTTAAGTGTCCTGGCATGGAGTCCCGTGTCAGGCTCTCTGCTAGGTGAGGGGTCTGCCTCTCCCTTTGTCCCTCCCCGACTCATGCTCTTTGTTGTGATCTCTCTCTCTCTTTCTCTCTCTCTCAAATAAATAAATAAGTAAATAACCCCCCCCAAAAAAAGAATTTAAAAACAGCTTAGAAACACATTTTGTACCCTATACCTGTATTGGCACTTTTGCTTTTTCCAGAAGATTTAAATTTGTAGATTTGTCAACAGCATGTCTCTCCAGTGGCTTGATTTGAGGAACCTACCAAAATGAAAATATTGGAAATTGAAAACATTCTAACTTTGTGTACATACATGCATGCACACATGCACACATACATACAGACACACGTTTTTCTCTAAATGAAGAAAAATATATAATGCAAAGGCCAAAGTAATATCTAATCAAGCTTGCTACACAGCTTATGTAGAATTTAAACTGGGCACACAGATAATTCTCACAATGATATTACTGATTTTATTGATATTAACCAGACCACTTATCTCAAGGAGGATTGTCTTTTATAAAAATAAGGAGATAGACCTTTGATGTTTCTGTACAAACCTCCCACACAAGCACAAGACCCACCTTAAGTGTAATCCTGACCAAACCCATAAGAAAATACGAGGTATGACCAGAGCCAGGGAAGAAACAAAATAAAGTAATATGCTACTTCGCTCCTTCAGGAGCACATTTGAAATAGTTTAGAAAATTCCGAACTGCATAAATACCAAGTTGTTTGATAGTACAAAAACATACCAAAATGTTACCCATAGCAGGGTAACATAATTACAAATGGTTTACTTTTCCTAATTTTTTTGTTGCTGTTTATCTGTATATTCCAAATTTTCCCCAATGAGCATTAAAAAAAAATTATCTGAGTGAAACATTAGTTTTCTCCTACATTGAAAAAATCCTTATTTTTTCCAAATCATTCCTTGAAAACTTCCTTTAAAATGTAGGCTTCAGGATACCTGGGTGGTTCAGTGGGTTGAGCCTCTGCCTTTGGCTCAGGTCAAGGTGTCAGGGTCCTGGGATCAAGCCCCGCTTTGGGCTCTCTGCTCAGCGGGGAGCCTGCTTCCTCCTCTCTCTCTTTCTCTGCCTGCCTCTCTGCCTACTTGTGATCTCTGTCTGTCAAATAAGTAAATAAAATCTTTTTTAAAAATATGTAGGCTTCATTGATATTATAATGAAATTTATAGGGCATGAGCAAAGATGGCTGAAGTCTCCATGACTTTTGAGCATTGAATATAAATCTGAATGAATTTTACAAATTTGTGTGTTATCCTTGTATGGGGGCCATGCTAATTTTCTCTGTATTATTCCAATTTTAGTATATGTGCTGCCAAAGCAAACACAAACTGAATAAATTTTAAAAGTAATAATCCATCTGACAAGATATTAGTTTCATTTGGAGGAATGGGAGCATGAATTGGAGTGCATATTTGGGTTTGTTGAGACCCCTAAAGATACCTTATAAAGCCTTTCATGCAAATTTAAATGTTTAGGCACAGTTTGTCTTCAAAGTCTTAAGGAAATACATATTATTTAATGTTAGGTTAAAAGAGATAACAAAGTGAGGAGATTTTCTGAGGAATACATACTTACTGGAATAGCCCATGCTGCTGCCCAAATGCAAAAATATATAATTATCTTCATTTTTTAGGAATATTAATTAACCTGTTTTTAATGAAAAAAGAACAGCAAAAATTACTTATAAAGAAAAAGATGATAACCATGGTAAGATATTACTTTGACTTTTCCCTGGGCAGGGAATATATATCCAACATGAGAAGGCTATCAAGACTCAGTGTTACAGAGCATACCTGGAGTGCTCCCAGAGACATACAGAGGCATCATCAGCCTCAGCACTGGAGTAGCTAACTAGACATTTTCTGCCTATGCCAATGGAGGGACACAGCCATGTAGTTACAAAGGATACAACCATAACTTTGTTTTGCTATTTTTGATGGTGATAACATTTTTTTCTGAGTAATTTTAATCAAGTATTAACTAATTCTAAGATTATCACTAAAAGAGGAATCATTTATCATCCCCATCACAAATCCACAGAAGTGGGCTATAGGACACTGTGAAGGAAAGAAATTACTAACATCATGTAGCCTTGGCTAGTGGAAGGAAAACGAAGTTTGGATTTAGAGACCTAGGTTCAAGTTCTACCTCTGCTACTTGTTGCATGAACTTGAGAAATTTAAATAGTTTTATTAAGCCTTTGTTCCCTCCATCTGGGATAATAATACCTATACTTTGAGATTATCCCAATTATGTTAGCAGAAGAGTCTTCTCTGAGGAGCATTCTCTGACTCCTTTTCAAAGGGCATTTGGTGTCTCTATCCTTTTTACACCCAGAAACTTCTGCAAACCTCACTAGTAACATATTCTACCATTTTAACATAACATGGCTACTTATATATTCTCTGACCTACTCCTGAACCTAAGAGAATGTGTTGTAATCACTATATTCTACTACATAGCACAGAAAGAGCTGTTTTATGAATATTTTTGGTGAATACTTATTAGTATAAGCATACTTAGCACTGTTCTGGGTATTTAGCAATCCCTTTATAAATGATAGCAATTATTATATGGAGCTTCTAAAAACATGATCCTTTATTCCTGTTAGAGTTCACATTCAGAAATGGTATAATATATATTTTGATACATTGGAATAGACATTGTATAGTCCATGTGAATCAAAAATTTTAATTACCATTACTGAAAATTAAATTTCTTGGTGTAATGATACTATTACCACAGAAAGGAAGAAAGAGTTTTACTCCTATTTCATGAACTCCCACTGAGTTTATAGATTAAAATAATGCATGTCATAAAATAGCTTTGATTGAATTTAATGTTGATAATGGAAACATAATAAAATTTTAATGAATATCAACTGTCATAGAATTATTGGCACTTCCTTACAGGAGAGAGGATATGATTTCTGAGAGGAAAAAAAAATGGGCTTACTCTGGGACATAGATGTTGAAGGGCAACTGTTTAGTAAGCAGGTATCATACAGAACTTTATAGTACCAAGCCTAATTATTACATAGACTCTGCTGAGGGCTGGTGTACACTTATTTGGACCATAGTGTCCATTTGGACAACCATGGTGTCCTAGAAAGGTACCTGTGGTGAAGGTCACAGTTATGTGCATTCCGTGCTAAACCACAATCCTGCAATCTGACTACTTTGGTTCTCTTTCAGGCCCACTCCAGAACGACTGCATAGTGCACTGTGATGCTTGCCACTATATTCTCAGGTAGGTAAATAGCTCAAAAGACTGCTAAAGAAATGGCTCCAGTTTTGTCAGCCCAAAACCTCTTTCATTTTCTAAACCTGTTATGATATCATGAAACAGAAAATGTATGGTATAGAGGTCAGAATTTCTAGATATCTTAAGTAGACATATTTTAATCTAGTTTTAAAAACCCTCATGTCCATTGGCAAAAAAAAAACCTGATATTTTAGGCTGAAGTTTGGTGATTCAGGGACCAAATAATAAATGTACACTGGGATGCAGTCATTCATTCAACATTTGAAGACCTAACATGGACCAGATACTGAGCCCTGGAAATAGATATGAGCCCTACTCTCATGGAACATATCACTGAATGGATTAGCCAAGCTTTGAAGTAAATGTACTATAATGTGTTGACTGAAATTCCCAAATCCATGTTTATTTCCCAAGTCAGTGTTTAAATGTCACTATCGTCACTATTTGAGATTGGAAGAGATTGTGTCTTTACTTATTTATTAAATGCCATCATATCTTATATTGCAATGGTAAGGCTTAAAAATGTCTTTAATTAGATTCAAGATTCTTAAAGATGGTTTTGTAGATAAAAATAACAGTAATGGAGCTATCGTGAATTATGTGTAAAATATTCTAATTCCTTATTTCATTGTTAATATTTTAGATTTATAATATTTGCTTCATCTTATGTATTCTCTTCCTATTAGCAACTGATATCTTAACATAGTGGCTGTAATAAAATTCTTATTCTTCAGTGATCCAATATTTTGCTAGATGGAATTAGCATCCCTTACCATATAATTTTCTGTTATCTTTTAACATGTAGTCTTGATTTGCCAAGTCAAAGGGGAAGGAAAAAGTCTAAGCATAAGGATTATTCACTTCATAAAATCAAGTCAGCTTCTTCTCTGAAATTAAAATTTCTACAGGAATCAGTTGGTTCTGAGTAAAGACGAGGTTTCATCTTACCTTAAAAGCCTTCAAAGGGACTTTGAAAATCCAGGATTTCTTATCTTTCGCATTGAAGACTGAGAGTGGCTCACTGTCCTGGACATTTACGTGACAATTTTGTATCTGCTGAAATTTAAACTCAGTTTGATAATTTTCTCAACCAATCACTGTTTAGGATCCCTGATATGGGGTTATAAAGTGTCACCATGTCTATGAAGCACATAATAACTTCCCCCACTTCCTTCACATACTGACATGTATTTGTCCACTGAACCATTTGGTTCCAAAGGGACTAGACTTACTTTCACTTAATTAAATAGCTCCTGGAAGGCTGTTTTGCATCTTAAATATAGAGAATCAGTGTAACATATCTGAAAAGAGCCACTTAAACTCTATCACCCTGACATTTCTTGTCTTACTAAGGTTGGCAATCTAAGAAAACTCTAGGTTTCTTTAGTAAATATGACTGCCTATTTAAGACTCCTATCATTCCTGAGGTAGGTATTAAAGTTTCTGTGCTATAATTCAAGAAGCTGTCCACATGCAACAGCCTGACATTGCCTGAGGGGTCTTTAGCATATAAATAGTAACATATGAAATCTCTCTGACCTAAATAGTCATGTGAGGGCTGAAAATGTATCAATTTCATAGCATTCAAACTACAATTTAAAAATAGATATTCAAAATACCAAAAGTTCTTGTAAGGTAGCTAGATGTGCAAAAGTGCATAAGACAATAGATTTAGCTCTCAATTATCTCTGTTATCTGTGTCAACTGTGAGGGACAAAATAGAAAACCAGACAGTATTTTTAGCAGCAAGTTTTGCTACCCTGAACTCACCATTCTACTGAACTCCAGATGTGTGCCATAATGCAGGTATTTCCTAAACCATTTGTCCAATTTTTGTGTTCAAAAATTTGACAGTCAATGTCTCTCCATGTGCTTCTTCAGAACTTTCAAGAATAGTTCAATCTTTTTTTTATATTATAATGCTAAAGGATGTGAACCCCATAATAACTAATATACCACCACCCAACAGTGGAAACTCCAGAATTTATATATAGAACTATTACAGGAAATATAGTAAGGTTGAAGAGGAATGGGGGAAATGGAAAAAGAATTTGCCAGGAAGCTGTGTTTTCATAGCAAGCACCTTGTTTTTATTTAGACAACATGTTTATGTGGGTGCCTTAAAGAGTCTTCCCAAATTTTAAGGCATGCTAAGTCACTCTGACGTGAATTTTACACCTTCTCTCACAAACAGACACCAGGGGAGATTAATGAACTAAACCCGTCTTCCTTTTCATCTAACTTGAATTAATAATATGTCAATAACTGATAGACTACTAGGCAGAAAATCAGCCAGTTTGATCTAATTGACATTTGTTGAACACTTCATCCAACTACAGCAGAATAAACATTCATTTCTAATGCAGTCTGGAATATTTACCAAGATAGACCATATTCTAGGCACCCCCCAAAATCTCAATAAACTTTTAAAGATTTGAGTCATATAGAGTATGCTTACTGACCACAAAATAATTAACTTACAAGTCAATAACAGGAGGAAAAAAAAAAAAAAAGAAGTCAAAATCAGAAAGATCTCTGGAAAACCCCAGAATTTGGAAGCTAAATTACATAATTCTAAATAAGCAATGGGTAAAAGAGGAAACCAAAGAGAAATTCAAAATATATTGAATTAAATAAAAATGAAAACACAACAATTTATCAAAATTTGCAAGATGTCACTGAAACACTTCTTATGGGAAAATTAACAGCACTAAAAGCACATGTTAGAAAAGAAAAAGTTCTCAAAACAATGATTATGGCTTCCACTGTCAGTAACTACAAATTTTTTTAATTAAGTTCAAATTAAGTAAAAGAAAGGAAATAATAAAAATCAGAACTGAAATCAACAAAATAGAAAAAACAATAGAGAAAATCAATGAAACCAAGAACTTGATTTTTGAAAAGTTCAATAAAATTTTTAAGACTCTAGACAGACTAATCAGAGTAATATGAGAGAAAACATAATTATCAATATAAGAAATGAGAGAGATCAAAATACTACAGATTCTATAGACATTAAAGGATAGAAAGGGAATACCATGAACAATTTTGGCCAATAAATTCAACAACTTTTGGAAATGGATAGACTCCTTGAAAACACCAAAGCTCACTCAAGAAGAAACAGATAACTTGAATAGCCCCATATCTATTATTAAAGAAGTTAAATTCATAGTTAAAAACCTTCCCCCAGAAGCTGTTTTTCATTTCATACTCTCTCTGGCACTTTTAATCTAAGCTGTCAGTGTCTCCACTGATACAAATTTTTGAAAAATTTATATTTCCTATAAATTCATAAGAGTTCACTTAGTCATACAAAAGTCATAGCCCCAGATCCTTCCACATAATCCTTTCTTTACCTTTGGCTTTTGCTAAGATGGCTGAAGGACAATGCCCTGCAACTACTTAGAGGACTCTGGTTTGAGTAAAAAGATCTGTGAGGAACACTCTTAGTCTCTTATGAATAACTTGCCCAGGTTTCAGCAAAGAGCTGTAGAGTCACACCCTCAGCATTTTTCTTAGATCATGCTTTCCTGGCATTGACTCTCTTAATTTTAGCATCTTTTGCTATTGGGGAAGCAAAGAATTTTCAGTTATTGTCAGATGCTTGTTCCTTTTTGTATAACAATTCTCAGTTTATTTCTCTCCTCTTGCATTTATACAGCAAGAAGAAGCCAGGCCACACCTTCAACACTTTGCTTAGAAATCTCAACTGTTTATCCAAGTCCATTGCTTACAAGTTCTGCTTTCCGCATAACTGGGGGGACAAAATTCTGCTAAGCTTTCTGTCAAGCTTTCCTCCATTGAGATAACAAGAATTCTCTTTCCTCCAAATTCCAGTAATGCTTTTCTCACATCCTTCTAAGACTATACCAGCAACATTTTTAACATCTGTATTTCTAATACAGTCTTCCAGCGTCTACTCACTGGCAAATTCTTTTATTTATTTATTTATTTTTAAATTTTTTATTTTTTATAAACATATATTTTTATCCCCAGGAGTACAGGTCTGTGAATCACCAGGTTTACACACTTCACAGCACTCACCAAAGCACATACCCTCCCCAATGTCCATAATCCCACCCCCTTCTCTCAACCCCCCTCCCCCCAGCAACCCTCAGTTTGTTTTGTGAGATTAAGAGTCACTTATGGTTTGTCTCCCTCCCAATTCCATTTTGTTTCATTGATTATTCTTCTACCCACTTAAGCCCCCATGTTGCATCACCACTTCCTCATATCAGGGAGATCATATGATAGTTGTCTTTCTCTGCTTGACTTATTTCGCTAAGCATGATATGCTCTAGTTCCATCCATGTTGTCGCAAATGGCAAGATTTCATTTCTTTTGATGGCTGCATAGTACTCTGTTGTATATATACACACCACATCTTCTGTATCCATTCATCTGTTGATGGACGTCTAGGTTCTTTCCATAGTTTGGCTATTGTGGACATTGCTGCTATAAACATTCGGGTGCACGTGCCCCTTTGGATCACTACGTTTGTATCTTTAGGGTAAATACCCAGTAGTGCAATTGCTGGGTCATAGGGCAGTTCTATTTTCAACATTTTGAGGAACCTCCATGCTGTTGTCCAGAATGGCTGCACCAGCTTGCATTCCCACCAACAGTGTAGGATGGTTCCCCTTTCTCTACATCCTCGCCAGCATCTGTCAAGCTCTATTACAAAGCTGTCATCATCAAGACAGCATGGTACTGGCACAAAAACAGACACATAGATCAATGGAACAGAATAGAGAGCCCAAAAATAGACCCTCAACTCTATGGTCAACTAATCTTCGACAAAGCAGGAAAGAATGTCCAATGGAAAAAAGACAGCCTCTTCAATAAATGGTGCTGGGAAAATTGGACAGCCACATGCAGAAAAATGAAATTGGACCATTTCCTTACACCACTCACGAAAATAGACTCAAAATGGATGAAGGACCTCAATGTGAGAAAGGAATCCATCAAAATCCTTGAGGAGAACACAGGCAGCAACCTCTTCAACCTCAGCTGCAGCAACTTCTTCCTAGGAACATCGCCAAAGGCAAGAGAAGCAAGGGCAAAAATGAACTATTGGGATTTCATCAAGATCAAAAGCTTTTGCACAGAAAAGGAAACAGTTAACAAAATCAAAAGACAACTGACAGAATGGGAGAAGATATTTGCAAACGACATATCAGATAAAGGACTAGTGTCCAGAATCTATAAAGAACTTAGCAAACTCAACACCCAAAGAACAAATAATCCAATCAAGAAATGGGCAGAGGACATGAACAGACATTTCTGCAAAGAAGACATCCAGATGGCCAACAGACACATGAAAAAGTGCTCCATATCACTCGGCATCAGGGAAATACAAATCAAAACCACAATGAGATATCACCTCACACCAGTCAGAATGGCTAAAATCAACAAGTCAGGAAATCACTGGCAAATTCTAAAGCCAATCCCACATTTTAGGAATTTCTTGTGGTAGCACCCATACTTCCATGTACCAAAATCTGTACTAGTTTTTTATTGCTGCCTAACAAGGTGCCAAAAATACCTCTGCTTATAGAGGGCGCATTTGGCTAGGTTAGCCTCATCCAAATAATCTCTTTACCTTAAGGTCAACTGATTAGTAACCTTAATTTTATTTGCCAAATCCCTTTTGCCACATAATGAGACATAATCATGGCAGTGATTTATTATCTTATCTATACATTCTCCTCACACTCAAAGAAGGGGGGATTATATAGGCAATGAGGATCATTAGAAGTAATCTTAAAATTCTGCCTACCATACACTTTAATCTGTAGTAAAAGAAAATAAATCAGTAGCTTCATGGGCCAGGGGTAAGGTGGAAGGAAGGGATTATAAAGAGTCTCCCTGATATGAGGAAGAGTCTTAAGGAAATTTTGATGGATACTTTTTACTATCTTAATTGTGGTGTTGGTTTCATAGGTATACATATACGTCAGAACTTATCAAAATGTGCATTTTAAATATATATAGTTTAATGCGTGTCAATTATACCTTGGAAAAGTTGTTAGAGAGAAAGTAATTAACACATTTCAAATCCTGTAAATTGATAAGTTAAAATTGTGACTTTAAAAAGGACATCCTAAAATGAAACACAAACCCCAATTTACTGTGAAAACCAACACACTGATTAAAAGTTAGGATCTGGGCTCAGAGAGCTGCATCAGTTTAGTAACTAAGCAAGTTATCTAAAAACACTTAATTAGGATTGTTATTCTATTTGCAAGAGTTTGAAATGGAAGTCTTAGCCTAGTGGTACTCTACAACCATGACTTTGAACTCTCTGCCTTCCTGTTTTCTTAAATTTGTATAAACAGTAGCTGAGGCAAATGTCAAAACTAAGACAAGTACTATCTGTTGGCTAATTGAACAATAAGGAAAAAAGTGGAAGTTAAAAAAATTAAGTCAAGGATAGCAACAGAAGTATAGATAGACATAGAGAGAATCTTCCAAATCAGATTATTTTAAGTTAAGTCAAACTGTTCAGAAACTGGCATGAAGGGACTTGGGTAGGGGTTCACTGTTTGGGCAGACCATTACAGTTGGCAACTGATGTAATATTAAACTTTAAGAAACAACTATAGTTTTCAGCTGTGGGGGGAAAAAAAAAAATATATATATATATATATATATATATATATATATATTTGCTTTTTTTCCCTTGCTGGGAGAGACATATATATATAGGAAAAAAAGCAAAACTGAACTGTTGGGACTACAACAAAATAAAAAACTTTTGCACAAAGGAAACCATCAACAAAACAAAAAGGAAACCTACAGAATAGGAGAAGCTATTTGTAAATCATACATTAGATAAGGGGTTAATATCCAAAATATGTAAAGATCTTACACAACACAAAGAACCCAATTTTAAAATGGGCAGAGAAACTGAATAGACAGTTTTCCAAAGAAAACGTCCGGATGGTCAACAGACGCGTGAAAAGATGTTTCACATCACTAATCATCAAAATGCAAATTTAAACCACAATGAGATATTACTGCATACCAGTCAAAATAGCCAGTATTAAGAAGACAATAACAACTTTTAGCAAGAGGTGGAGAAAAGGAATCCTTAGGCACTGTTGGTGGAAATGTAAATTGATGCAAGTGCTGTGGAAAAACAGTATGGAGGTTCCTCAAAAAATTAAAAATAAATTACCATGTGATAGAATTCTACTGTTGGGTATTTACCCAAAGAAAATGAAAACAGTAATTCAAAAGATAATATGCACCTCTATGTTTATTGCAGCATTATTTACAATAATCAAGATACAGAAGCAATTCAAGTATCCATCCATAGACTAATGGATAAAGAAGCTGTGGTATATTTAAACACACACACACACACCAGAATATTACTCAGCCATAAAAAAGAATGAAATTTGGCCATTTGTGACAACATGGATGGACTTCGAGGTTACAGTGCTAAGTAAATCAAATCAAAGAAAGAAAAATATATGATTTCATTCATAATTGGAATTTAATGAATAAAACAAATGAACAGCAAACAAAGAGACAACAAAAGAACAGATTCTTAAATACAGAGAACAAATTGATAGTTGCCAGAAGAGAGGTTGGGGAGAAATAGGTGAAATAGATAAAGGGGATTAAGATACCATGATGACCACTGACTAATGTATAGAATTATTGTCATCATATTGTACACTTGAAACTAACATAGCACTGTATGTTAATTATACTTCAATTAAAAAAAAAACCAAACTTTTAAAAAAAAGTGGTAACCATTTCTTTTGGATTCCTTATTCCATTTCCACAAGTCCACAGTTGGCATAATGGTCTCAGAACAACTTCTGGGTCACATTAACTTTTCTTCTTTTTTTCTTTTTTAAAGTAAGTTTCTTTTTTTTTTTTTAAGATTTTATTTATTTATTTGACAGAGAAAGAGAGAACAACAAGCACAAGCAGCAGGGAGCAGCAGAGGGAGAGGGGGAAGCAGGCTTCCTGCTGAGCAGGAGCCCAATGTGGGCTTGATCCCAGAACCCTGGGATCATGACCTGAGCTGAAAGCAGACACTTAACTGACTGAGCCACTCAGGCACCCCATCTTTTCTTCTTATGGAAAAAAAAAAAAAAGAATACTTCAGTTTTTCTAAAAGATTTTATTTATTTATTTGACAGACAGAGATCACAAGTAGTCAGAGAGGCAGACAGAGAGAGAAAGGAGGAAGCAGGCTCCCCGCTGAGCAGAGCCTGATGCGGAGCTCAATCCCAGGACCCTGGGATCATGACCCAAGCCGAAGGCAGAGGCTTTAACCCACTGAGCCACCCAGGTGCCCCAGTTTTTTCTTTTCATAGGCATATATTTTATCATCTCCAGACTTATATCTCAGATATTGAGAACTAATAGAAAGTAATGATTAATACTTTGAAGTCCAAGTCAAACTCTCGCCTGTCACTTACTGTGTGACTATAGAGAAGTAATCTACTTTCTCTAATATTCAGTTTTTCATCTATAAACTTGTGTTACAATACCTAACACGTATTGAGCCTTATAACAGGACACACCCTATACACAACAACTCAAGCCATTTATCTCATGTAGTCCTTAATGACCATGCATGGTAACACTGTATTATATTCATAATAGGGATTTAAAAAGTGGGTCCTATTGTGGCACAACCAACAAGTGATAGAGCCAAGATTTGAACCCCATATTCTGACCTTCGAACCTGACTCTTAGCCACTGCACTAAATTATGCACTGCAATAAATTAAACTAAATTTCATGATGATATTATGGAAGTAATGTATGAAAAACTGCTCAGTGTCCAACACACATACATAAATCCTAAGAGGAGCTATTACAAAGTTCACAATTCTTTATCAAGTCTGAGTCCTTTACTTGTCATGGCTCAAAGGATTTGGGCAGGGTGACAAAGTGTTATTGGCAAAGTGATTCCCTTAAATTTTTTTAAAAAGATTTTATTTATTTATTTAACAGAGAGAGAGAGATCACAAGTAGGCAGAGAGGCAGGCAGAGAGAGAGGGAGGAAGCAGGTTCCCCACTGAGCAGGTAGGCCGATGCGGGAGCTTGATCCCAGGACCCTGAGACCATGACCTGAGCTAAAGGCAGAGGCTTAATCCACTGAGCCACCCAGGTGCCCCAAGTGATTCCCTTTAAATAAGACCTCAAAACTATGGCACTTATTTTGTTCAATACTATAAGTTAATTAGTAATATTTAATGAAAACAAAAGTCTAATGGCTCTCATTCTTTCTCTCCTACTTCGTGCTGAGTCTCAACAGGCTCACTTGCTTCCCAGTCTCTGGGTCCTTTTACCAAATCTCTCACACCGATTCCATAATGATCTGGTTTTTTAAAATTTAAACTCAATTTAGTTAACATATACTCTTTTGGGGTGCCTGGGTGGCTCAGTCCTCAAGCCTCTGCAAGGTCATGATCCTAGGGTCCTCGGATTGAGCCCCATGTCAGGCTCCCTGCTCAGCAAGGGGCTTGCTTCTCCCTCTCCCACTCCCCCATTTGTGCTCCCTCTCTTGTGGTCTCTCTCTCTCTCTCTGTCAAAAAATTAATAAAATCTTAAAAAAATTAAGAAAAAAAATACACACACACACACACACACACACACACACATACACACACTCTATTATTAGTTTCAGGGGTAGAATCCAGTGATTCATCAGTTGCATATAACATTCAGTGCTCATTATATCACGTTCTCTCCTTAATACCCAGTTATCCCATCCCCCCACCCATCTCCCCTCCAGCAACCCTCATTTTGTTTCCTAGAGTTAAGAGTCTCTTATGGTTTGTCTCCCTCTGTTTTCATCTTACATAATGATCTTTCTAAATGCTAACCTAATTATGCTGCTGCCTTGATTCAAACTTATCAGTGGCTCTTTAATTTGGCTTAGAACTTCTCAAACTATCTCACCTTACCTTGGGCCACTACCCTTTGAGAACCCTTGATACCCTGGAGTACAACCCATGTTGGGAAGATGACAGAAAACCAGGGCCAGAGATGTGTTGGTATTGGGTTGCTAGAAGTGAATACTCAGGACATTCAGTGTAATTTAATAACTTTTCTAGCTTCCTGTATTGACTTTATGAAGATTATCCAAATGTCCTCTTTTCAGTTCTCTCAATAATTGCAAAAAGTTGGCAACTTGCACTAGCTTTCCACCACAGTAATTGGTGATTTAATCTTTTAAATGGCAACACTAGATGAAAATCACCTTTCCATAAATAAAGATCTATATATGTTCTTTACTGCAGGCTTGGCTGACAGAAGACCAAAAGAGAGAACTTGAAATTAAAATATGTATTTTTTATATGTAGGAAAAGACTGCTCTTTGGCCAAAGCCCCAAATCATGAATAAGCAACCATCGCTAATTAGTGATAACAAATTGTACACATGCTCTGAAAATCAGCCAATCAGCAATAGCTTCACTCCAGTAATTACGCTTCTGAAAGTTACCAAAACAATGATAACCCAAGCTTCACAAAGTCGGCCAGTGACAAACCCATACTTCTGGACAACAGCCAGTCTGCCTCATTTCAGTGACCACACTAGCACATCTGCAAGTCTACCAATGCCTAAAAGCCAGCCTTCCCATAACATTGAATAATACTATGCTTTACAAGTACAAATCTTCCTTGTAAGCGGGGAGTTTATATTTTTTATGTCAGATATTGAGTTCAGCTTATTGTTGTTCACAAGTCTGCTGCACTTTAAACAGTTTGGCTCCTATTTACGTTGAGTTATGGATTCCAACTGCTGAGTGGCAAATATACTATCATGACTGTGACTTATCAAATTCAATTTTTTGATTCTTGCTGTGGTTGCTCTTTGAGTATATTTGAACTCCAAAATGCTGAAACATAAGTGTAAATTTTGTGATAAGTTTTGTGAACAGGGAGTATTTATTAAATGAGGAAAAAGTCCTTTGGAAACTCTCTGTACAGTTTCCTATTGTGGATTTAATCTTAAAAATGGTGAAAATTCTGATATAAACTAGTATATAATAATAACAACCTGTGCCAAAATTATGAAACATTCAACTGAGGAAAATAAAATAATCACAGTAGAAGTTGTAATGGCTTTCCACACTGGATATCATCACTAATCTTCAGTTCAAATGACTGGATGTCCTGCTACTGGAAAGAATATCCCAATGGAAAAGTCAACAAATGATGTTGGAAAAACCAGACAGCAACATGCAGCATAATGAAACCGGACCACTTTCTTACATCATACACAAAATTAAATTCAAAATGGATGAAAGACCTAAATGTGAGACAGGAAACCATCAAAATCCTAGAGGAGAACACAAGCAACAACTCTTTGACATCAGTCATAACAACTTCTTACTAGATACATTTCCAGAGGCAAAGGAAACTTTCAAAGGCAAACATGTACTATTGGGACTTCATTAAAATAAAAAGCACAGCAAAGGAAACAATCAACAAAACTAAAAGGCAGCCTCTGGAATGGGAAAAGACATTTGCAAATGACGTATCTGATAAAGGGTTAGTATCCAAAATCTATAAAGAATTTAACAAACTCAACACCCAAAAAAACAAATAATCCAGACAAGAAATGGGCTGAAGACATAAACAGACATTTATCCAAAGAAGACATACATATGGACAATAGATGTATGAAAAAATGCTCCGCATCATTAAGCATCAGGGAAACACACATCGAAACCACAATGAGATACCACCCCACACCAGTCAGAATGGCTAAAATCAACAAGTCAGGAAATGACAGATGTTGGTGAGGATGTGGAGAAAGGGGAACATTCTTACACTTTTGGTGGGAGTGCAAACTGGTACAGCCACTCTGGAAAACAGTATATAGGTTCCTGAAAAAGTTAAAAATAGAACTACCTTATGTAGTTTTCAGCAATTACTTAAAGAACCACCTTTCAGCAATTGCTCTACCAGGTATTTATCCAAAGAATAAAAAAATATTTATTCAAAGGGGCACATGCACCCTGATGTTTATAGAAACATTATCAATAATAGCAACATTATATAAAGAGCCTAAATGTCTATTGATTAATGAGTGGATTAAAAAAAAGTTGTGGATATATATATATACATATATATATATATATATATGTATATATATATACACACACACACACACACATAGATATAGATATATAGATATATATGAATATTACTCAGCCATCAAAAAGGATGAAATTTGCCACTTGCAGTGACATGGATGGAACTAGAAGTTATTATGTTAAATGAAACAAGTCAGTCAGAGAAAGAGAGATATGAAAAGATTTCAGTCATATGTGGAATTTAAGAAATAGAAGAGGGGAACTGGGTGGCTCAGTTGGTTAAGCATCTGCCTTCAGCTCAGGTCATGATCCCAGGGTCCTGGATTTGAACCCCGCATTGGTGATCAAAGAGCCTGCTTCTACCTCTGCTGCTCCCTCCTGCTTGTGCTTGCTCGCGCTCTCTCTCTGTCAAATAAATAAAGTCTTGGGGCACCTGGGTGGCTCAGTGGGTTAAAGCTTCTGCCTTCAGCTCAGGTCATGATCCCAGGGTCCTGGGATCGAGCCCCACATCGGGCTCTCTGCTTGGCAGGAATCCTGCTTCCTCCTCTCTCTCTGCCTGCCTCTCTGCCTACTTGTGATCTCTGTCTGTCAAATAAATAAAATCTTTTTTATAAATAAATAAATAAATAAATAAATAAATAAATAACGTCTTTTAAAAAATAAAAATAAATAAGAAACAGAACAGATGAACATAGGGGCATGTTTCATAATATGAAAAACATGTTCCTTTTGCTTGTATAATACTTGTCTCATGAAAAAGTATTACTTATAAAGCTATTGTTAGTAAAATCTCTTCTAGATGAGATTTCATAGGGGCTCTATTACAGAGGTGAGACTTAATGAGAAAAATTACACTGCTTTTGGTGATAATACAAATACAAATTTGGGTGGATATGTGCATGAAAATGCAGACAGTATTTATTCAAAGTTGAAGCAAACATAAAGGGAAGGTGTTGGGTGTCCTGTTACATTCTACATAATGTAGCTCAAACAGCATCTAATGTTCTTTCTACTGACATTGAAGTCATTGCTATGAAATTATTCTCCAATTTCAGCATTTATGCTTTTCAAACTGAGCAGCTAAAAGATTTTTGTGAGAACTATAAGAAAGAAAAATTAACCCCACATACAATTGCACCAAAAAGAATAAAATACCAAGGAATAAATTTAACCAAGGAGATGAAAGACCTGTACCTAGAAAACTATAATACATTAGTGAGAGAAATTGAAGAAGACACAAATAAATGAAAAGATATTCTGTTCTCATGGATTGGAAGAATTAATACTATTAAAAAGTCCATTCTGCCCAAAGCAATCTACAAATTCAATGTCATCTCTACCAAAATTATAATGGATGTTTCACAGAAATGAAATAAGCAATCCTAAAATTTCTGTGGAACAAAAAAAGACCTCAAACAGCCAAAGTAATCTTGAGAAAGAACTAAGCTGAAGGCGTCACACTCCCTAATTTCATGCTGTGTTACAAATCTAAGTGATCAAAACAGTTGATGTTGCCATTAATACGAACACTTAGATCAATAGAACAGAATAGAGAGCCCAGAAAAAACCCATGCTTATATGGTCAGTTAATTTATGAGAAAAGAACCAAAAATACACAGTGGGAAAGAGCAGTCTCTTCAATAAGTAACATTGGGGAAGTTGGACAGTGACATATAAAAGAATGAAGCCAGACCACTAGTCTTACACCATACACCAAAATTAACTCAAAAGGGATTAAAGATTTGAATGTAAGACCTGAAACCATAATACTCCTAGAAGAAAACGTAGGCAGTAAGCTCCTTGATATAGGTCTTGGCAGGGACTTTTGGATCGGACACTAAAAACAAAAACAAAAATAAACAAATGGGTGATATCTCATTGTGGTTTTGATTTGTATTTCCCTGATGCCGAGTGATATGGAGCACTTTTTCATGTGTCTGTTGGCCATCTGGATGTCTTCTTTGCAGAAATGTCTGTTCATGTCCTCTGCCCATTTCTTGATTGGATTATTTGTTCTTTGGGTGTTGAGTGAAGTGTGTAAACTTGGTGATTCACAGACCTGTACCCCTGGGGATAAAAATATATGTTTATAAAAAATAAAAAATTAAAAAAAAAATAAAAAAATAAAAAAAATAAACAAATGGGACCACATCAAACTAAAAAGCTTCTACACAGCGAACTATCAAACAAAATGAAAGGCAAGCTACTGAATGGGAGAAACTATTTGCAAACCATATGTCTGATAAGGTGTTAATATCCAAGATATATAAAGAAAGCAGTTTACTCAATAGTAAATAGATAGATAATACATGGATAGATAGATAGATAGATAGATAGTATTGATTAAGAAATGAACAGAAGATCTGAATAGATATTTTTCCAGAAAAGACATATGGATGGCCAACAGGTACATGAATGGATGCTCAATATCATTAATCATCAGGGAAATATAAATAAAAACCACAGTGAGATAATCATCTCACACCTATCAGAATGGCTAATATCAAAAAGATAAGAAATAGAAAGTGTTTTTGAGGATGTGTAGAAAAGGAACCTTCTTGCACTGTTGGGAATGTAAGTTAGTAAAGCTACTATGGAAAACAGTATGGAGGTTCCTCAAAAAAATTAAAGCAAACTACCATTTGATCCAGCAGTTCTCTGTGTAGTTAGCTGAAGAAAACATAAACACCAACTCAAGAAGATATATGCACTCCTATGTTCATTGCAGCATTACTTAGTTAAGATATGGAAACAACCTAAGTGTCCTAATATAGTAATGCTGATAATTGATGGATTAATGGGTAAAGAAATTGTGGTATATAAATGTAATGGAACATTATACAACCATAAAAAGAAAGAAGTCTTGCCATTTGTGACAGCATGAATGGACCTTGAGGGCATTATAAGAGAAATAATTCAGAGGAAGACAAATGAAATATTATCTTACTTATATGTGGCATCAAAAATACTAGAAAAACAGAAAACGAACATACAAAACTAAACTGATAAATGCAGAAAGAAGATTAGTGGTTGTCAGAGGCAGGGGTCAGGGGGCAAGAGGGGCATAGGCAAAATGAGTGAAGGGGATCAAAAAGTACAAAATTATGGTAATAAAATACATAGGAAATGAGGAGGTAATGTATAGCATAGAGACTATATTTAATACTGCATATTTGAAAGTTGCTGAGAGAGTAGATCTTAAAAGTTCTCATTTTTAAAAATGTGTACAGTGATAGCCATTGCTGTTTGTTGTATTAGTAAAAAACCAGAAACAACTTAAATGCCCATCAGTAGAGAACTAGATGAATGAAGAATGATAAAGCTATAGGATTAAATAACTATATGGCACTTAAAAAGGAGTGAACTTAAACTTTACCTATCAACATGGATAGATCAAAAATAAATAGGAAAAAAGACAACTATAGT
Source organism: Mustela nivalis (assembly GCF_964662115.1). Lineage (NCBI taxonomy): Eukaryota > Metazoa > Chordata > Mammalia > Carnivora > Mustelidae > Mustela > Mustela nivalis. The sequence goes on from NC_139023.1 coordinate 118,221,127, forward strand.
CACTGCTATGTTTTTGGTCCTTATAGTTTTACCTTATTCAAAATGTTGTATGAATGAAATCATACAATATGTCTTCTTTCCAGCTTCTTTCACTTAGCTTAATACATTTGAGATTTATCCATATTGTTGTACATAGAAGTAGTTCCTTTCCATTGTTCAAATATTTTGCCCAGTTTTTTACTGAGCTGTTATTTATGTAACACTGCTTTAAAAAATAAAGTTCTAGGAAGACTTAAAAAAAAAATTGTGTGATATCGTTAGCATTCAGTAGTCTTCAGGTCTCTTGGATTCAGAATCCATTGGCTCTCTAAAACAGTCATTTGAGAAAATCCTCAGCTTATTTGAAGCACCTAAATCATACTTTAATTCTGAAGAAAAGACTCCCAAATTAAAACAATCCATTGAGTGAAGCCTACTTATTTCTTGATTGTACTTTTTGGTATCTCTTTAGTAATGGATAGTAATAGAAGAGAAAACAGTGTTATTGAGGTCTCCCAACTCTCAAAGAAAATTTTGGAATGTGTTAAAGAATTACAGAAAAATTCATCCTTTTAAGTGTCAAGACTGCTCTTAAGAGGGATATTACTTATGAAGAAGTAAGTAAGTTCTGACTTGAAATGGACTATTATTATGTCACTTGTCATTACTATTTTCTATATGATTTAATCCCTTGAATGATTTGATTCTTTTACATGGTTGTTTCTAAATACTCTTCTGGCATGGGAGCAAGTGGAATCATCATGTGCCATGTGGAAGAAAAGAACATTGACAGCAATGCTTTTGTCAGTGGACAACATTTTTAAAAGTCATTGATCACAGATGAATGGATAAGGAAGATGTGGTCCATATACACTATGGAGTATTATGCCTCCATCAGAAAGGACGAATACCCAACTTTTGTAGCAACATGGACAGGACTGGAAGAGATTATGCTGAGTGAAATAAGTCAAGCAGAGAGAGTCAATTATCATATGGTTTCACTTATTTGTGGAGCATAACAAAAAGCATGGAGGACATGGGGAGTTAGAGAGAAGGGGCTTGGGGTAAATTGGAAGGGGAGGTGAATCATGAGAGACTATGGACTCTGAAAAACAATCTGAGGGGTTTGAAGTGGCGGGGGGGGGGGTGGGGGGGGGGGGAGGTCAGAGTACCAGGTGGTGGGTATTATAGAGGGCACGGATTGCATGCAGCACTGGGTGTGGTGAAAAAATAATGATACTGTTATGCTGAAAATAAATAAATTTTAAAAAATTATATAAAAGAAAGTTACCAAAAAAAAATGTCATTGATCAACAGTACTGTACCAGTGGAAGATGGTAGTATATGCTTCAATAAACTAAATTTGAAAACTGATTTATGCCAGTGCATACCAGTTCATAATACTACTATTGAGTGTGTTTTTTCATTAATGAATGTTCAGTGAACAACAAAGGAAAGAAAAGAATTTTCTACAGACCACTGTGTGGAAACTATCTCACAATGTAAATTAACTATAATAAAAATTTTATAAGTAAATTCTGCAAGATAAATAAATGCTAAGGAGAGCCAAATCATGAGAGAAATAGATAATTAAAGAGAGATTTAATTTAGATATTTTTATAATTATTTCAAATAAACAATGAATATTTTAGTACAAGTAGGTCCCATTCAACATTTTTCTTTTCTCTCAATGTACATTAGCATAAGTAATTAGAAATCACTCAAATTTAACTGGACATTCTGTATTTTCATTTGCTACATCTGGCAACCCTGGACTGGAGTTGATAAGCACATATAAAACTGCTCTCTAGGTGGTCATTTTGTGATTTTTTTTTTCTTTGCAAGAAAGTCAATTAGAAATCTGAAGAAAATCAGTGGTCCACAGTCTGGCACAAGTATTCCTAAGCCATACTAGGTTGCAGATAATCTTCAATCTCATATTCTGCTGCCTCCCAGATCAATTTAGAGGAGAAAAAAAAAAACTAGGATTATACTGTAGAATTATTTAGATAAAGATGCCACAACTTAACTTCTCTGAATCTGAGCACCTACTACAAGGGTAATAGAGCTCTTCTAATATTGGTTGTACCACCTTTGGCCACCATTCATATATCAGCAAATTTGTAGAGAAGAGCACTGGGCTACGGCTCCATGAAGAACACAGGAAATTTGCTCTTAAGGAGCCTCCATTTCTCAAACCATCAGTGGTTTTCTACTAGTTACCTATTATGCTAACAGTCTTGGTATATCTGCATTTTTATTTTATTAACATATTACTTATATATTAACTTTGTGTATAAATTCATTAATAAAATGTTTATAAATTATTCTTTTAACTAAAGCAATCTCAATATCTTACAGCTTTTTTATTGAGGTATAATTGACATACAATGTTATATTAGTTTCAGGGGTATAACATAGTGATTCAGCAGTTCTATACATTATTCAGTGCTCACCACAATGAGTGTAGTCACCATCTGTCACCATACAACATTATTATGATACTATTTTTTTAAGATATAATCGTTTTCATTTTATTTTTTCAAGTTTTTATTTAAATTCCATTTAGTTAATCTACAGGGTAATATTATTCTCAGGTGTGCAATAGTGTGTCAGGTCTCAGGTGTGCAATATAGTCTCAGGTGTACAATATAGCAAATATCAACACTTCCATACAACACCGGTGCTCTTCATAAGTGCACTCCTTCACCCCCATCACCTATTTAACCCATTTCCCTAACCCCCTCCCCTGTGGTGACCATCAGTTTGTTCTCTAGTTAAAAGTCTGTTTCTTGGTTTGCCTCGCTCTGTTTCCATTTTATTCCCTTTCCTCCTTTGTTTCTTACATTCCACATATGAGTGAAATCGTATGGTATTTACCTTTCTCTGATTGATTTATTTTACTTAACATAATGCTCTCTAGGTCCATCCATGTTGTTGTAAATGGCAAAATTTCATTCTTTTTGATGGATGAGTAATACTCCATTGTAGATGTATATCCTATCTTCTTTATATATTCATCAGTGTGTGGCTATATGGGCTGTTTCCATAATTTGGCTATTGCAGATATGCTGCTATAAACATCAGGATGCATGTATCCCTTTGAATTTGTATTTCTGTATTCTGTGGGTGAATACCTAATAGTGATCAATTAATCTTTGACAAGCAAGGGAGAATATCCAATGGGAAAAAGATAGTCTCTTCAACAAATGATGTTGGGAAAACTGGACAGCAACATGCAGAAAAATGAAACTGGACCACTTTCTTATACCATACACATAAATAAATTCAAAATGGAACAAGGACCTAAATGTGAGATGTGAAACCAATTCCAGAAGAAAATTCAGGCAGTAACCTCTTTGACATCAGCCAAACAACTTCTTTCTAAATAAGTGTCCTGAGGCAAGGGAAACAAATGCAAAAATAAACGATTGGGACTTCAAGACTTTTCAAGATAAAAAGATTCTGCACATCAAAGGAAACAATCAACAAAACTATAAAGCAGCCTACAGAATAGGAGAAGATATTTGCAAATTGATATATCTGGTAAAGTGCTAGTATCCAAAATATATAAAGAACGTAAAACTCAACACCCTGAAAACTAATAATCCAATTAAAAATGGCAGAAGACATGAATAGACATTTTTCCAAAGGAAACATATAGATGGCCAACAGACACATGAAAATATACTCAGCATCACTGATCATCAGGGAAACACAAATCAAAACTACAATGATATATCACCTCACACCTGTCAGAATGACTAAAATCAACAACACAAGAAATAAACAGGAGTTGGCAAGGCTGTGGAGAAAGGGGAACCCTCCTTCTCTGATGGTGGGAATGCAAACTGGTGCAGCCACTCTGAAAAACAGTATGGAGATTCCTCAAAAAGTTAAAAATAGAATTACCTTATGATATTATTGATTATACTGCATGCTATACTTTTCATCTTCATGATGAAATTATTTATTCATTTTTTTTCATCATTATTTTATAACTAAAAGTTTGTACCTCTAAATCCTCTTTATCTATTTTGCCCAGCCCCTTACCCACCTCCCCTCTGGCAACAACCAATTTGTTCTCTGTATTTAAGAGTGTGTTTTTTGTTTGTTCATTTGCTTTGTTTTTTTAGATTCCACATTTAAGTAAAAATCATACAGTATTTGTCCTTCTCTGTCTGATTTGATTTACTTAACATTGTACCCTCTAGGTCCATCCATGTTGCCACAAATGGCCAGATTTCATTCGTTTTTTGGCTGAAATATTCCATTGTATGTATCGATAGACACACACACACACACACACACACACACACACACACACCACATCTTCTTTATCCATTTGTCTATGGATGGATACTTAGATTGCTTCTGTATCTTAGCTATTGTAAATCATGCTGCAGTAAAACAGGGGTGCATATATCTTTTTTAAATACTGTTTTCATTTTCTTTGGGTAAATACTCAGTAGTGGAATTACTAGAGCATATGGTAATGCTGTTTTTAATTTTCTGAGGAACCACCACACTGTTTTCCACAGCAGTTGTTCCAATTTACATTCCCACCAATAGTGCCCAGGGGTTCCTTTTCTCCACTCTTGCCAACACTTGTTATTTCTTGTCTTCTTGATTCTAGCCATTCTGACTGATGTGCAGTAATATCTCATTGTGGTTTAGATTTGTATTTCCCTAATGGTTAGTGATGTTGAGCATCTTTTCACTTGTCTGTTGACCATAAGTATGTCTTCTTTGGAGAAGTGTCTGTTCAGGTCCTCTGCTTATTTTTTAATCAGATTGTTTGGGGGCTTTTTGTGTTAAGTATGTAAGTTCTTTATGCATTCTGCATACTACCCCCTTACCCTAAATATCATTTACAAATATCTTCTCCTAATCAGTAGGTTGGCTTTTTTTTTTTAATTATTTATTTATTTGACAGAGACCACAAGTAGGCAGAGGGAGAGGAAGGGAAGCTGGCTCCCTGCTGAGCAGACAGCCCGATGTGGGGCTCAATCCCAGGACCCTGAGATCATGACCCGAGCAGAAGGCAGAGGCTCAACCCACTGAGCCACCCAGGTGCCCCATAGGTTGGCTTTTTGTTTTGTTGATGGTTTCCTTTTTGTGCAAAAGCCTCAATATCTAACAGCTTTGATAACAATCCTGATTATTGAAAGACTCCATATTTGGTAATTCACCAACTCACTAATGTTTATCTGTAACCCTCAAATCCATATTACAGTTATTTTGTGGTTAGTTGAGGACATGAGCATGCATGGAGCAGCAGAGTATCTGAGTTGTTTTACATGCAACCTCAGCTACCTGAGACCAAACAAGGTAATCCTTAGTCTTCTTGCTTCAGCTGTCATACTGTAAATAAATTTCTTTTAGTGGTCTATTTAGTGCCATACTTTGGTATTTTATGCTTTTCATTGGTTATTTTGCTGTTTAAAGTCATGCTGAAGCATAGTACTGCAATGGTATCTAGTGTTCCAAATACAAGAAGGATGTGATGTTGTCAACATGGAAAAAACACATGTTTGTTAAGTTTCACTAAGGCATGAGTTATAGTGCTATTGGCCATGAGTTCAATGTTAATGAGTCAATATAAATAGCATCTTTAAACAGAAATACACAGAAAACAATATTTCCACTAAAAACAATGGTTCGGTGTTCAAGGCAACTGAATAGAACATAACTACCTTGATAAGAATCAACTGTATGTATGCATGTATATGTTTATATCAGAATCAATTTTTGTGAAATATATTATTTTCTCTTATGATGTATGACACACTTTGATAATCTCTTATATTTCCTTTTAATGCTGCTTATTATGGTCTCAACTCCCTAAATTATGTATGACCCACTAATAGGTCATGGTTGGCAGTTGGAAACACTTTCTATATAAACACAGAAAAGCAGTTTTTCTAAGATTAGTAAATAGAGTCAGTATTCAACATTTATGGAAAAGATAATGAGACAAGTTAAATGATTGCATTCTGAAGAAATTTGAAAAGTGGTCATCCTTTCAGATCCCATGTTAGTTTTTATTTTCCCATTGGATATGTAACAGCTGTTGAATATAAGAACTATTTTATTCATAGACACCATTTCTTTCTGACATTTGACAAGTTCATAATCTTTTAAAAATGAAGCAGTAAAGGTTGGTTTGTGATCAAATTTAACGCAGAAGTCCAGAAACTTTCCATATATGAACTAGTGGGTATTTATTTCTTGCATGCTAGACAAGATTGGCTTATACATTTCAGAAAATATTTGGTTGGAAGTGTTCTATGTGGGATATTGGTTCGAAGGGGCAATGGAAAGATTACCCAGGCTTTGTTCTGCTTGGTTATTGGCCCAGTTCAGTTCAAATTAGTCTGTTCTGATATAAAGGAAGAATTTTCATTGTGATTATTAATTAGTTGTTAATAACAGTGGTATTAGGATATGTTAAACTATGCCATCAAAATAAATAAGTTCCAATAAATAAGCAGCTTGGTACATAGAGGCTTATTTTTGTTCATGTCACAAGTCAGTGAAGGCCTGGTAGCTCTCCTATGGGCAATAACTCAGGAATCCAGCCTGTTTCCTTTTGTTCTACTAATCTGCAGCTTCAAGTACACCCTGGCATTACTTCTCTGAAGATGGAGAAAAGAAGACAATATAAAAGACTATTGTGGGTATTTTAGAGATCAAGTCTAAAAGTGATTCTTTACTTTTGTCCATATTCTATTGGCCAGGACCCAGACACAGGGCCAACCAAACTCAAAGGCAAGCTGGGAAATGGGGAGGAGCATTCAGATATAGGAGAGCTCTAATAGTCTCTACCGCAGGCAACAGTTTCTCCATCCTCCATGTTGATCCTCACATTTGTGCAAGAAATCTGTATCTTGGTTGATTACATGACTGAGGACACTTTTATAGCTGTCTGTGTTTATGGTTGTTATTAATAAATATTTTTATTAATGAAATCAACAAATAAATGTTTTTAAATATTTATTTAATTATTTGTTTGTTTGAAGGGCATCTTGGTTCTTTCCATAGTTTGGTGACCGTGGCCATTGCTGCTATAAACATTGAGGTACAGATGGCCCTTCTTTTCACTACATCTGTATCTTTGGGGTAAATACCCAGGAGTGCAATGGCAGGGTCATAGGAAAGTTCTATTTTTAATTTCTTGAGGAATCTCCACACTGTTCTCCAAAGAGGCTGCACCAACCTGCATTCCCACCAACAGTGTAAGAGGGTTCCCCTTTCTCCACATCCCCTCCAACACATGTTGTTTCCTGTCTTGCTAATTTTGGCCATTCTAACTGGTGTAAGGTGATATCTCAATGTGGTTTTAATTTGAATCTCCCTGAGGGCTAGTGATGATGAACATTTTTTCATGTGTCTGATAGCCATTTGTATGTCTTCATGGGAGAAGTGTCTGTTCATATCTTCTACCCATTTTTTTATATGATTGCCTGTTTTGTGCTTGTTGAGTTTGAGGAGTTCATTATAGATCCTGGATATCAACCTTTTGTCTGTACTGTCATTTGCAAATATCTTCTCCCATTCCGTGGTTGCCTCTTTGTTTTGTTGACTGTTTCCTTTGCTGTGCAGAAGCTTTTGATTTTGATCAAGTCCCAAAAGTTTATTTTCGCTTTTGTTTCCTTTGCCTTTGGAGACATATCTTGAAAGAAGTTGCTGTGGCTGATATCGAAGAGATTACTGCCTATGTTCTCCTCTAGGATTCTGATGGAGTCCTGTCTCACGTTGAGGTCTTTTATCCATTTTGAGTTTATCTTTGTGTACAGTGTAAGAAAATGGTCAAATTTCATTCTTCTACATATAGCTGTCCAGTTTTCCCAGCACCATTTATTGAAGAGACTGTCTTTTTTCCACTGCATATTTTTTCCTGTTTTGTTGAAGATTAATTGACCATAGAGTTGAAGGTCCATATCTGGGCTCTCTACTCTGTTCCACTGGTCTATGTGTCTGTTTTTATGCCAGTACCATGCTTTCTTGGTGACCACAGCTTTGTAATAAAGCTTGAAATCAGGTAACATGATGCCCCCAGTTTTATTTTTGTTTTTCAACATTTCCTTAGTGATTCGGGGTCTCTTCTGATTCCATACAAATTTTTGGATTATTTGCTCCAGCTCTTTGAAGAATACTGGTGGAATTTTGATTGGAATGACACTAAAAGTATAGATTGCTCTAGGCAGTATAGACATTTTAACAATGTTTATTCTTCCGATCCAAGAGCATGGAATGGTCTTCCATCTTTTTGTGTCTTCTTCAATTTCCTTCATTAGTGTTCTGTAGTTCCTCAAGTACAGATCGTTTACCTCTTTGGTTAGGTTTATTCCCAGGTGTCTTATGGTTCTTGGTGCTATAGTAAATGGAATCGATTCTCTAATTTCCCTTTCTGTATTTTCATTGTTAGTGTATAAGAAAGCCACTGATTTCTGCACATTGACTTTGTATCCTGCCACGTTGCTGAATTGCTGTATGAGTTCTAGTAGTTTGGGGGTGGAGTCTTTTGGGTTTTCCATATAAAGAATCATGTCATCTGCAAAGGGAGAGAGTTTGACTTCTTCATTGCCCATTTGGATACCTTTTATTTCTCTCTGTTGTCTGATTGCTGTTGCTAGGACTTCTAATACTATGTTGAACAAGAGTGGTGAAAGTTGGCATCCTTGTCTTGTTCCTGATCTCAATGGGAAGACTGCAAGCTTTTTCCCATTGAGGATGATATTTGCTGTGGGTTTTTCATAGATAGATTTGATGAAGTTCAGGAATGTTCCCTCTATCCCTATACTTTGAAGCATTTTAATCAGGAATGGATGCTGGGTTTTGTCAAATGCTTTTTCTGCATCAATTGAGAGGACCATGTGGTTCTTCTCTCTTCTCATATTAATTTGTTCTATCACATTGATTGATTTGCGAATGTTGAACCATCCTTGTAGCCCAGGGATGAATCCCACCTGGTCATGGTGGATAATCTTTTTAATGTGCTGTTGGATCCTGTTTGCTAGGATCGTGTTGAGAATCTTAGCATTCATATTCATCAGTGATATTGGTCTGAAATTCTCCTTTTTGGTAGGGTCTTTGCCTGGTTTGGGGATTAGGGTAATGCTGGCTTCATAGAAAGAGTCTGGAAGTTTTTCTTCTGCTTCAATTTTTTGAAACAGCTTCAGGAGAATAGGTGTTATTTCTTCTTTGAAAGTTTGGTAGGATTCCCCAGGGAATCCATCAGGTCCAGGGCTCTTGTTTTTTGGGAAGTTTTTGATCACTGTTTCTATCTCGTTACTAGATATCAGTCTATTCAGGATGTCAATTTCTTCCTGGTTCAATTTTGGGAGTTTATAGTTTTCCAGGAATGCATCCATTTCATCAAGGTTGCTAAGCTTATTGACATATAACTGTTGATAATACCTTCTGATGATTGTTTCTACTTCCTTGGTGTTCATTGTGATCTCTCCCTTTTCATTCATAATTTTATGAATTTGGGCTTTCTCTCTTTTCTTTTGGATTAGTGTGGCCAGTGGCTTATCGATCTTATTGATTCTTTCAAAAAACCAACTTCTAGTTTCATTGATACGTTCTACTGTATCTTTGGTTTCTACCTTATTGATCTCAGCTCTAATCTTGATGATTTCCCTTCTTATGTGTGGAGTTGGTTTTACTTTTTGTTGATTCTCCAGTTCTTTAAGGTGTAGAGAAAGCTGCTGTGTTCTGGATTTTTCAATTTTTTTGAGGGAGGCTTGGATGGCTATGTATTTCCCCCTTAGGACCGCCTTGGCTGTATCCCATAGGTTTTGGACTGAAGTGTCTTCATTCTCATTGGTTTCCATGAATTGTCTCAGTTCTTCTTTGATCTCCTGGTTGATCCAAGCATTCTTAAGCAAGGTGGCCTTTAGCCTCCAGGTGTTTAAGATCCTTCTGAACTTTTCCTTGTGATTAAGCTCCAGTTTCAAAGCATTGTGATCTGAGAATATGCAGGGAATAATCTCAGTCTTTTGGTATCGGTTGAGTCCTGATTTGTGACCCAGTATGTGGTCTATTCTTGAGAAGGTTCCATGTGCACTTGAGAAGAATGAGTATTCTGTTGTGTTAGGGTGGAATGTTCTGTATATATCTATGAGGTCCATCTGTTCCAATGTGTCATTCAATGCTCTTGTTTCTTTATTGATTTTCTGCTTTGATGATCTGTCTGTTTCTGAGAGAGGTGTGTTAAGATCTCCTATGATTAGTGTATTCATATCAATATGACTCTTTATCTTGATTAACAGTTTTCTTATGAAATTGGCTGCTCCCATATTGGGGGCATAGATATTTACAATTGTTAGATCATCTTGGTGGATAGTCCCTTTAAGGATTATGTAGTGTCCTGTATCTCTGACTACAGTCTTCAGTTTAAAATCTAATTTGTCTGATATGAGAATCACTACCCCAGCCTTCTTTTGAGGCCCATTGGCATGAAAAATGCTTCTCCATCCCTTCACTTTCAGTCTGGGTGTATCTTTAGGTTCAAAATGGGTCTCTTGTAGACAACATATGGATGGGTCCTGTCGTTTTATCCAATCTGCAACCCTGTGCCGTTTTATGGGCACATTTAGGCCATTCACATTGAGAGTGATTATTGATAGATACGTTTTTATTAACATCGAGTTACCTTTGAAGTCTTTCTTTCTGTCGATTGTCTCTATATTTCTGTTCAATGCTATTCTTGGGATTTTTCCTCTTTTATAGAACCCCCCTTAATATTTCCTGCAGTGTTGGCTTGATGGTTGCATAGTCTTTTAAGCTTTGCCGGTCTTGGAAACTCTTTATCTCTCCATCCATTTTGAATGTCAGTCTTGCTGGATATAGTATTCTTGACTGCATGTTCTTCTCATTTAGTGCTCTGAATATATCTTGCCAGCCTTTTCTGGCTTGCCAGGTCTCTGTGGACAGGTCTGACGTTATTCTGATGGGCTTTCCTCTGTAAGTAAGGAGCCTCTTTGCCCTAGTGGCTTTCAAGAGATTATACGTACAATTATAATTCCTCAATTTGACTATAAGGTGTCATGATGATTTTTTGGAATGTATAATCTTGGGTAGAGACCGTTCAACCTCTAGTACATGAACACTGGTTCCATTCGTGAGATTGGGAAAATTTTCATGAAGGACTTGTTCCACTATATAACAAAAAAATAAAAAATAAATAAAAAAAAAATATATATATATATAAAACAAAAATATTTTTGTTAATGAAATAAACAAATAAATATTTTTAAAAATGTATTTATTTATTTATTAAATAAATAAATAAATATTTTCTTTAATGAAAACATTTGAGATCCTCTATGACTGTTGTAAAGATGGAACTAAAAAGGAGGCCAACCTGCAAAGTAGATTATTCATACGTATATTTTATAGTATCTGGAATTTGCATTTTTCATAATGTGGCTCTTAGATGACTTGAATCTGAGTCAACTTGATTCATATTGTTAAATCTAAATTTTTTCTTAAATATTTTGTTTATTAGTCAAAGAGAGAGAGAGCACAATCAGGGAGAGTGGCAGGCAGAGGGAGAAGCAGGCTCCCTGCTAAGCAAGGAGTCTCATGCAGGACTCCATCCTAGAATCCTGGGATCATGACCTGAGCCAAAGGCAGACACTTAACTGACTCAGCCACCCAGGTGTCCCAAATCTAAATTTTTTTAATGTAGATTTCAGGGAACTACCTCTGACCTATTAAATCAGAATCTATCTTATGAAGTTCAGGAATCTGCATTTTAAGCTGCTTCTTAGATTATTCCTTTGTACACCAGTATTTTAAAACCATTACCAGACAAAAGAACCTAATTTTCTTCCACATAAAAGCTAAATCTGCCTGTGATTATAAAAGAAGCTCAGATTTGAGAGCCAATTTCAATCTTTACTAAATGAGGAAAGCCAAAGATAGAAAATTCTAGGATTTAAACTGTTATAATTTTGGCTGAAACAGATGATCAGGAAAATCAAGGCCTGACAAAGAATAAAGCAGGTCAGAGTTCACTTGGACATCAAAGGCTCTCAAAAGTTTATTTTTGATGTGTTCCTGCATGCGTGCATTTGTGTGCATGTAAACCTCATCTCTACCACATTCCTTTCTCATCACATGTTATAATTCAGCCCTCCCCTGGTCTTCAAAGTGTCTACTGAACAAATGCCACATGCAAACCTAGCCTTTTTGCTAATATAAAATGTTGTAGGGACGCCTGGGTGGCTCAGTGGGTTAAAGCCTCTGCCTTCGGCTCAGGTCATGAACTCAGGGTCCTGGGATCGAGCCCTGCGTTGGGCTCTCTGCTCGGGGGGAGCCTGCTTCCCTTACTCTCTCTCTGCCTGCCTCTCTGCCTACTTGTGATCTCTGTCTGTCAAATGAATAAATAAAATCTTTTTTAAAAATGTTGTAATAACAATCTCACCACAAGGCAACTCCGAGAATGTGTGTGGAAGGCTAAATAGATGCCAGCAATTATCAAGATCTTATATAACCATTGACTGACTGATAGTGTTTCTGGACTTTAAAAGTTATCCCATGGTGGCCCAAGAAATGTCATATTTCACATTGAAAGTTCTGATAGACCACTACCCAAGGAAGAGTTGTGAATGATTGACATAGATGACCCCATTGGTACATCATGGCATCCACCATAACTCACCAGAGTGTGAGTTAGGAATGGCAGGCCACCCAAGCACACCCTGTCCTATGGCATACTGCCAGAGTAAATGATACTAGCCCAACCCCACCTCTACCACTACCCAACCTACCCACTCAGAGAAGGTTTTGAGCCAAATGTAAATCAGTGGATAACTTGCCTACATTTGCCTCTTATAGACATGGCCTTGGAGTCTCCTCAAACAACAAACCGCCCATCGGTTCAGAAAATGACAGGGTTTGATTTTAATGGGTCTCTCTGCCCCCTCACAGGGATGTGGTCAGGAAGAGAAAGAGAGAGAAGGGGGGGGGGAGGGGAATCTAAAGTGTCCAAGACCACAGGAAGAATCATTCTACAATGTTTTGCATGAGCTATTATGAATTTAAAAAAGCAAAAGCTTAGGCAACATCTCCTTTAATTTGGTATGTAAGTTCCAAGCAAAGCTGAAAAGAAGACTGTAGTTAGCAGTGAAAAGAAAGATTTTTCCAAAATATTAATGGAATGGTGACAAAAAAGGGAAAATAGCATGCTTTGTTTTTTGAACTGTAGGTCACAACCCATTATGAATCATAAAATCAATTTTAGTGCATTTTTAGTGAAAAAATGGAATAGAATAGAACAGGACAGATAGTAAGGATATTTTACAAAGTTTTATTTCAATGTATGGTCCCTGTATTTGGGTTACAATGTTACATCTTTTTAAATTTTTATTATTTTTTATTTGACAGATGGAGATCACAAGCAGACAGAGAGGCAGGCAGAGAGAGAGAGGGAAGCAGGCTCCCGGCCGAGCAGAGAGCCCGATGTGGGGCTCGATCCCAGGACCCTGGAATCATGACCCGAGCCGAAGGCAGAGGCTTTAACCCACTGAGCCACCCAGGTGCCCCACATCTTTTTAAATTAAAAAAATTTTAATAAATTCAATTGGCCAACATGTAATATGCCAGTTTTGGATGTAGTGTTTAATGATTCATTAGTTGTGTATAACACCCACTGCTCTTCAGAATACTATTAATAGTGAATTGAGTGTAGTGGGAAAAGTTTGAATCCAGGCTCTTTCACTTTTCAATTTTATAACTTATAACAAGCCTCAATTTCCTCAGATGAAAAATAGGAATAATATCTATAAGAATTCTTGGAAGTCAATGAGATCATATATACAAACCCCTTTAGCACAGTGTCTACTATGAAACAGTCACCTAATAAACATCAGTTCCCTTCATTCTACTTAAGATATTTTGTATATAGGTATATTTAGGTACCACAGCAACAATCATTTGATTTTTCCCTTGACCTTAGTTTTTTTATCCTGGAATAATATAGTCTTGCCTGCTCTATAATTGTCCAATTTAATGAAAATGGTGATTCTATTACCTCAGAGAGATTCTCTTTTTTAAATTTAAATTCAATTAGCCAACATATAGTAAGTACATCATTAGTTTCAGATGTAGTGTTCAATAAGTCATCAGTTGTGTATGACACCCTGTGGTCATCATTTGATGTGCCCCCCTTAATGCCCATCATCCAGTTACCCCATACTCCCACCCACATCCCCTCTAGCAAATCTCAGTTTGTTTGTATAGTTAAGAGTCTATCATGGTTTTTCTCCCTCTCTGATGACTTCCCATTCAGTTTTCCCTCCCTTTCCCTATGATCCTCTGTGCTGTTTCTTATATTCCACATACGAGTGAAACTGTATGATAATTGTCTTTCTCTAACTGATTTATTCCACTCAACATATTACCCTCCTGTTCCATGCATGTTGATGTGAATGGTAAGATTTCATCCTTTCTGATGGCTGAGTAATATTCCATTGTACATACATTCCATGTATGTATGTATGTACATACATATATATACACATAGACATACCACATCTTCTTTATTCATTCATCTGTCAATGGACATTTGGGATTTTTCCACAGTTTGGCTATTGTGGACATTTTTGCTACAAACACTGGGTGCAGGTGCACCTTCAGATCACTACATTTCTGTTTTGGGGGTAAATACCTAGTAGTGCAGTTGCTAGGTCATAAGATGGCTCTGTTTTTAACTTCTTGAGGAAACTTTGCACTGTTTTCAAGAGTGGCTGCACAGCTTGCATTCCCACCAACAATGTGAGAGGGTTCCCCTTTCTCCGCATCCTCACCAACATCTGTAATTTACTAACTTGTTCATTTTAGCCATTCTGACTGGCTTGAGGTAGTATCTCACTGTGGTTTTGACTTGTATTTCTCTGATGCCAAATAATGTGGAGAATTTTTCCATGTGTCTATTGGCCATTTGTATGTCTTCTTTGGAGAAATGTCTTTTCATGTCTTCAGCCCATTTCTTAACTGGATTTTTTTTTTTTTTTTGGTATGACATCTGACATGTCATTTGCAAATATCTTCTCCCATTCTGTAGGTTTCCTTTTAGTTTTGTTAACTGTTTCCTTTGCTGTGCAAAAGCTTTTTATCTTGATGAAGTCCCAATAGTTCATTTTTGCTTTTATTTCCTTGCCTTTGGAGATAATGTCTAGCAAGAAGTTGCTACAGCTGATGTCAAAGAGGGTTGCTGCCTGTGTTCTCCTCTAGGATTTTGATTTATTCCTATGTCACATTTAGGTATTTTCTCCATTTTTTTTAAAGATTTTTATTTATTTATTTATTTGACAGACAGAGATCACAAGTAGGCAGAGAGGCAGGCAGAGAGAGAGAGGAGGAAGCAGGCTCCCTGCTAAGCAGAGAGCCCAATGCGGGACTCGATCCCAGGACCCTGAGATCATGACCTGAGCCGAAGGCAGCGGCTTAACCCACTGTGCCACCCAGGTGCCCCGGTATTTTCTCCATTTTGAGTTTATTTTTGTGTATGGTGTAAGGAAATGGTCCAGTTTCATTCTTCTGCATGAGACTGTCCAGTTTTCCCAGCACCATTTATTGAAGAGACTACCCTTTATCCATTGGATTTTCTTTCCTGCTTTGTCAAAGACTAGTTGCCATAGAGTTGAAATCCCATATTTGGGTTCTTCATTGTGTTCCATTGCTCTATGTGTCTGTTTTTATGCTAGTACCATACTGTCTTGATGATTACAGCTTTGTAATATAGCTTTAAGTCCAGCATTGTGATGCCACCAGCTTTGGTTTTCTTTTTCAACATTCTTCCGGTATACATTGTCTTTCCTGGTTCCATACAAATTTCAGGATTATTTGTTCCAGCTCTGTGAAAAATGTCGATGGTATTTTGGTAGGGATTGCATTGAATATGTATGTAAATCGCTCTGGGTAGCATAGACATTTTAACAATATTTGTTCTTCCAATCCATGAGTATGGAATATTTTTCCATTTCTCTGTGTCTTCCTCAGCTTCTTTCATAAGTGTTCTGTAGTTTTAGATCCTTTATCTCTTTGGTTACCTCTTTGGTTTTATTCCTAGGTATCTTATGGGTTTTGGTGCAATTGTAAATGAGATTTATTCCTTAATTTCCCTTTCTTCAGTCTCATTGTTATAGAAATACACCTGATTTCTGTACATTGATTTTATATCCTGCCATGTTGTTGAATTCCTGTATGAGTTCTGTTAATTTGGGTTTTCCACACAGAGTGTCGTGTTATCTGTAAAGAGTGAGAGTTTAATTTCTTCTTTGCCAATGTGAATGCCTCTTATTTCTTTTTTGTTGTCTGACTGCTAAGGCTAGAACTTCTAAGGCTGTGTTGAGCAACGTGGTGAGAGTGGGCATCCTGTTGTGTTCCTGGTCTTAGACGAAAAGCTTTCAGTTTTTCCCCATTGAGAAAGATACACACTGTAGGCTTTTTGTAGATGACTTTTCTGATATTGAGGTATGTTCCCTTGATTCCTACACTTTGGAGAGTTTTAATCAAGAAAGGATGCTGTGTTTTGTCAAATGCTTTTTCTGCATCTGTTGAGCAGATCATATGGTTCTTGTCCTTTCTTTTATTAATGCACTATATCACATCAACTGATTTGCAATAGTTGAATCACCCTTGCAGCCCAGGAGTAAATCCCACTTGGTCTTGATGAATAGTCCTACTAATGTATTGTTGGAGCCTATTGGCTAGTATCTTAGTAAGAATTTTTGCATCCAGCTCATTAGGGATATTGGTCTGTAATTCTCCTTTTTGGTGGGGTCTTTGTCTGGTTTTAAGACCAAGGTAATACTGGCCTCATAAAAAGAGTTTTGAAGTTTTCCCTCCAATTCTTCATTAGAAACACCTTCAGAAGAATAGGTATTAATTCTTCTTTAAATGTTTGGTGGAGTGGCACCTGAGTGGCTCAGTGGGTTAAAGCCTCTACCTTTGGCTCAGGTCATGATCTCAGGGTCCTTGGATCGAGCCCTGCATCGGGCTCTCTGCTCAGCAGTTTCCCTCTCACTCTCTGCCTGCCTGTGATCTCTGTCTCTCAAATAAATAAATAAACTCTTAAAAAATAAAATAAATGTTTTGTAGAATTCTCTGGGAAGCCATCCGACCCTGGACTCGTGTTTGTTGGAGATTTTTGATTACTATTTAAATTTTCTTTCCGGTTCAAGATCTATTCAGATTTTCTATTTCTTCCTATTTCAGCTTTGGTAATTTCTATGTCTCTAGAAATGCATCCATTTCTTCCAGATTGCATAATTTTTTGTTGGCATATAGTTACTCATAATATGTTCTTAAAGTTGTTTATATTTCCTTGGTGTTGGATGTGATCTCTCCTCTTTTACTCAGGATCTTATTAATCTTTTCTTTTTGATAAGTCTGGCTAGGAGTTTATTGATATTGTCAGTTCTTTCAAAGAACCAGCTTATAGTTTCAATGTTCTTTTGGTTTCCTTTCCATTGATTTCTGCTGTAATCCTCATTATTTCTCTTCTGCTGGTTTTGACTTTATTTGCTGTTCTTTCTCCAGCTCCTTTAGGTATATGGTTAGCTCATGTATATGAGGCTTTTCTCATTTTTTTTAGAAAGTCTTGTATTGCTATGTACTTCCTTCATAGGGCTTCTTTTGCTGCATCCCAAAGGTCTTGAACTATTGTGTTTTCATTTTCATTTGCTTTCATGAATTTTTTAAATTCTTTAATTTCCTGGTTGATCCATTTATTCTTTAGTAGGATGCTCTTTTTTATTTTTATTTTTTTATAAACATATAATGTATTATTAGCCACAGGGGTACAGGTCTGTGAATCGCCAGGTTTACACACTTCACAGCACTCACCATAGCACATACCCTTTCCAATGTCCATAACCCCACCACCCTCTCCCTACCCCCCTACCCCTGGCCACCCTTGGTTTGTTTTGTGAGATTAAGAGTCTCTTATGGTTTGTCTCCCTCCTGATCCCATCGTTTTTCATTTATTCTTTTCCTACCCCCCAAACCCCCCACGTTGCATCTCCACTTCCTCATATCAGGGAGATCATATGATAGTTGTCTTTCTCCGATTGACTTATTTCGCTCAGCATAATACCCTCTAGTGCCATCCACATTGTCACAAATGGCAGGATTTCATTTCTTTTGATGGCTGCATAGTATTCCACTATATATATATATACATATATATGTATATATATATACATCTTCTTAATCCATTCCTCTGTTGATGGACATCTAGGTTCTTTCCATAGTTTGGCTATTGTGCACATTGCTGCTATAAACATTTGGGTGCATGTGCCCCTTCAGACCAGTAGTGCAATTGTTGGGTCGTAGGGTAGCTCTATTTTTCAACTTTTTGAGGAACCTCCATGCTGTTTTCCAGAATGGCTATTCTAGCTTGCATTCCCACCAACGGTGTAGGAGGGTTCCCCTTTCTCTGTATCCTTGCCAGCATCTGTCATTTCCTGACTTGTTCATTTTAGCCATTCTGACTGGTGTGGGGTGGTATCTCATTGTGGTTTTGATTTGTATTTCCCTGATGCCGAGGAATGTGGAGCACTTTTTCACGTGTCTGTTGGCCATCTGGATGTCTTCTTTGCAGAAATGTCTGTTCATGTCTTCAGCCCATTTCTTGATTGGATTATTTATTCTTTGGGTGTTGAGTTTGTGAAGCTCTTTATATATTTTGGATACTAGCCCTTTATATGATATGTTATTTGCAAATATCTTCTCCCATTCTGTCAGTTGTCTTTGGTTTTTTTAACTGTTTCCCTTGCTGTGCAAAAGCTTTTGATCTTGATGAAGTCCCAATAGTTCATTTTTGCCCTTGCTTCCCTTGCCTTTGGCGATGTTCCTAGGAAGAAGTTGCTGCGGCTGAAGTTGAAGAGGTAGCTGCCCATATTCTCCTCAAGGATTTTGATGGATTACTTTCTCACATTGAGGTCCTTCATCCATTTTGAGTCTATTTTCATGTGTGGTGTAAGGAAATAGTCCAGTTTCATTTTTCTGCATGTGGCTGTCCAATTTTCCCAACACCATTTGTTGAAGAGACTGTCTTTTTTCCATTGGACATTCTTTCCTGCTTTGTCAAAGATGAGTTGACCATTGAGTTGAGGGTCTATTTCTGGGCTCTCTATTCTGTTCCATTGATCTGTGTGTTAGTAGGATGCTCTTTAACCTCCAAATATTTAAGTTCCTTCCAAGTTACCTCTTGTAATTGAGTTCAAGTTTCAAAGCATTATGGTTTGAAAAATATGCATGGAATAATCCAGTCTTTTGCTACTGGTTGACACCAGATTTGTGATCTAGTACATGATCTGTTCTGGAAAATATTCCATGTGCACTCGAGAAAAATGTGTATTCTCTTGCTTTAAGATGGGATGCTCTATATATTTAATCTGTGAAGTCCTCCTGGTCCAGGGTGTCACTTAAAGCTCTTGTTTCCTCGTTAATCTCCTGCTTAAATGATCTTTCCATTGCTGGGAGTAGGGTGTTAAAGTACCCTGCTATTATTGTAGCATTATCGATGTGCTTCTTTAATTTTATTATTAATTGGCTTATATATTTGGCTGTTCCCAAGTTAGGAGCATAAATATTTATAATTGTTAGATCTTCTTGTTGGATAGATCTTGTAAGTATTATATAGTGCCTCTCTTCATCCATTACTACAGGCTGTGGTTTGAAGTCTAATTTGTCTGATATAAGGATTGCTACCCCAGCTTCCTTTGATGTCTGTTAGCATGATAAATTGTTCTCCACTCCTCACTTTCAATCTGGAAATGCCTTTGGGTCTAAAATGAGTCTCTTGTAGATAGCATATGGATGGTTCTTACTTTTTTATCCAGTCTGATACCCTGTGTCTTTTAAATAGAGCACTTAGCCCATTTACATTCAGAGTAACTATTGAAAGATATGACTTTAGTGCCATTGTATACCTGTAAAGTCCCTGTTTCTGTATATTGTCTGTTTCTTTCGGTTCTGTGTTACTTTTTCGCACTCTCTTCACTTTTAGGATCTGTTTTATTATTTCTTTCAGGGCTGGTTTAGTGATCACAAATTCTTTTAGTTTCTGTTTGTCCTGGAAGCTCTTTATCTCTCCATCCATTCTGAATGACAGTCCTGCTGGATAAAGTGTTATTGACTTTATGTTTTTCTCAGTTAGTTCCCTGAATATATCCTGCCAGCCATTTCTGGCTTGCCAGGTCTCTGTGGATAGCTCTGCTCCCATTTAATGTTCCTACCCTTGTAAGTTAAGGAGTTCTTATCTAGTGCTGCTTTGGGGATTTTCTCTTTATCACCAATATTTGCAAGTTTCATTGTTGTATGTTGGGGTGTTGATCTATTTTTATTGATTTTGAGGGGAGTGTTCTCTCTACCTCCTAGACTTGAATGCCTGTTTCCTTCCGCAGATTAGGGAAGTTCTCAGCTATGATTTGCTCAAATATACCTTCTTCCCCCTCTCTCTTCTTTTTCTAGGATGCCAATAATTCTAATATTGTTTCACTTTATGGCATCACTGATTTCTCAAAACCTCCATCATGGTCCATTAGTTGTTTCTTGCTCTTTTTCTCAGCTTCCTTCCTTTCCATCATCTTGTCTTCTTTATCACTGATTCTCTTCTACCTCAGTTACCCTACCTGATCCATTTTAGACTGCCTCTCAGTTAAAGCACTTTAAATTTTGTCCTGATTAGATTTTTTAATGCACTAAGAGATTCTCTAGTGTCTTTTATGCTTTCTTCAAGCCCAGCAAGTAACTTTATAGTCACTATCCTGAAATATAGCTCTAATATTATACTTATATCCATATCAGTTAGATCTGTGGCAGAGTATTACCTCTGGTTCTTTATTTTGTTGTGAATTCCTCTGTCTAGTCATTTTGTTCAGAGGAGAATGGATGAACAAGAGGACAAAACCAAAAATATCAACTACAACCCAAGTGAAATGCACACTAGACAAATCCAAAGAGGTCAGAAACCAAAAATGAAAAGAAAAAGAAAAACAAAAAGGGGAAGAGAGAATATAATCTCATAGGTGGATAAAACAGGTGATCCACTTGATCCTACGTGTGTTTTGATTTGTTTGTTAGAAGACACTAAATCCCAAAATTGTAAAGAAAGCAAAACTTATATGTATTATATATATGTTAAATATAATATGCATATAATATAATATATGTAATAATTATATATAGCATTTATATATTACATGTATAACATATACATATTTTTGAATTGAACACAGTGAAAGAAGCCAAAGGTGCAGAATATATTTATAAAATCTAGATATAAAAATAAAAATTTTTAAAAAGACTTAAAAACAAAGAGTTGATAAAAGTAAACTAGTTGAAAAGGAAAAAAAAAAGAAAAAGAAAACTTTAAACTGAAGACTAAAGACTCATGCAAAAAAACCTCTAGCACAGGAGCTTTTTGGTTCTGAGTGCTCTATAAACTTGGTATTCACTTGAGGATCCTTCTGGTCTTCTCAAGGAGGGGCCTGTTGCACTGATTCTCCAGTGTCTTTGCCTGGGCAGGGTTGCACCACCCCTTGCCAGGGGCCTGGGCTCAGTGTAAGCTGCTTCAGGTTGCTCTATGTGGTTTTTACCTCCTGAAGTCTTTTGCCACTGCTTAAGAGGATGATAAAAAAGGTTTAAAAAAATGGCAGCACCCTGATATCCAGCTCTGGAGCTGAACGGTGGTGGCCTCCACTCTTCAGTGCACCGTTGGGGAAAAGTAGTCAGTCTCTTTTGTCTGCGCCAAACTCCGCAGACTCCTACAGTGCACACCTGTGTCAGTCTTCTCAGGGGAAGGAGGAGAGTCTTACCGCAGCCCCAAGGCTCACTGGGCCTCTGCTCAGTGAGTGTTTGCATGATCCTGTGTGCACCCACACCACTCCTCATGGGAGAAGGAGCCAGATCTCACAGCAGTTACTGCTTGCTGAGCCTCTGCTTGGAAAGCAAAGGCCAGATCCTGCCATAGTTTGCAGTTTATAGCAACTCCTAGCTGAGAGGCCAGCTCCAAGCTCACTAAATTGCAGCCAGCTTCCCCTCTGGAATGCTTGGGAATTCTGCACTTAAGCACCCCCGTTCCTTCCGTGACCCTGGGATCTTGAGACCACACTGTCCCACCTAGATTCTGGCCCATTTTACCACCTAAGCACCTTTGAGGCAGATATGTCCCTCACAGGACCAGACTTCTAAAAGTTCTGATTTTGTGCTCCATTGCTACATGACTTTATGGTAGCCAGCTGACAGAGGTGCCCTCCCCGTCTATGGTTTTCTTCCCACATATCGCTTCATATTCATGTCTCCGCACTGCCTATCTTGCACAAAGCAGCCATTTCTCTGTTTGTAGAATTGCAGCAATTTTTTTCTTAAACCTCAGGTTGAATTCACAGGTGTTCAGAATGATTTGATAGTTATCTAGCTGAATTCAAGGGCCCAGATGAAATGGGTCCCTTACTCTCTGCCATCTTCCTTCCCTCATTAAAGCCTGCATCAGTGATTCTCATTGAAATGTATTACAAATCCCAAGTGACAATTGGATTTTTTTAAGCTTTTCATTTGGCTATAATTGTAGATTCACATGCAGTTCTAAGAGATAATAGAGAAATCTTTTATACCTGTGATAATAAGAAATACACATTTTGTCTTTGCCCTTGTTTCCTGGCACACCGCTTCTAAAATCTTTGGTATCTCTAGAGGGACAAGAGTGCCTTTTGTATGCTAATGAGATGGCTGAGGCTCCTAGACACCTTCAGGATGGGTGCTGGTCACCAGAAAGACCAAAGCATGCTAAGTCATGCTTTGAACAAACTTTTTTTTTAGTTTTTATTTTAATTCCAGCTAGTTAACATACAATGTTACATTTGTTTCAGGTGTACAATATAGTAATTGAACAGTTCCATACATCACCGGGTGCTCATAACAACCTGTGCACTCCTTAATCCCCATCACCTATCCCCATCCACCTCCCCTCTGGTAACCATCAGTTTGTTCTCTATATTAAGAGTCTGCTTCTTGATATCTCTCTCTCTCTCTCTCTCTCTCTCTCTCTCTTTCTTAGGTTTTTCCCTGTTCTCATTTGTTTTGTTTTTAAAGTCCCATATCAGTGAAATCATATGGCATTTTGTCTTTCTCTGAATTTCACTTAGCATTATATGTAGCTCCATCTGTGTCATTGCAAATGTCAAGATTTCTTTTTTTTTCCTGGCTGAATAATATTCTGTTATATATTATACCACATCTTCTTATCCATTTACCAATTGATGAACACTTGGGCTGCTTCCATATCTTGGCTATTGTAAATGATTCTACTATAAACATAGGGGTGCATATAATCCCTTTTGAATTAGTGTTCTTCTGTTCTTTCCCTTGACCTCCTCCTCAGGCTTGATAATTTGCTAGAACTGTTCACAGGACTTTATCCTCTAGTTTATTATGAACCATTCTTAGCCCCTGACCTCTAAGAATGGGAGTGGGGTGGAGATTGAGTTAATCACCAATGGCCAATGACTTACTTAGTAATGCCTACATAATGGAACCTCCATAAATAGCACTAAATGACAGGGTTCAAAGACATTCCAGATTAGTGAACAAATTGAGATACTGGGAGGTTGATATACCCAGAGAGGACATGGAAGCTCCAGTATCCCTCCCCTCCATACCTTCTCCTACACATCTTCCATTTGGCCGTTACTATGCTCTATCCTTTATAATAAGCCAATAAGTAAAGTGCCTTCCTAAAGTTCTATGAACAGTTCTAGCAAATTATCAAAACTTAGAAGGAGATCATGGAAACCTGTGAATTATAGCCAGTCAGCCAGAAGTGTGGGAGGCCTGGAACTTTCAATTGGCATCTGAAATGGGCGCAGTCTTGTGGAACTGAGCCATGTACTTATGAGATCTGATGCTAACTTCATTTAACTTTCCCAAACCTCCGTCATTTTTGTGGCAAAGAGATGAATATAATAATGCCTTTTATGCCTACCTCACAGAGTCATTGTAAGAATCAAACAAAAGTACGCTTGTGAAAATACTTTGTAAACCAAAAAGAACTGTAAGTGCTTTAGTTATTATTATGCCTATAATATTTTTCCCTTTCCCTACAGAAAAGTTAATTATACCTAAATATCCTAGAACCTAGTTCTGTTATGAATCCACATGGTAGTATTTTCCGGTCTGCTGACTCCATGCTCTTCTTTCAACCTCTGCCACCTGCTGCTATTCCTTTTTCTTTTTTAAGAGAGGGAGAGAGCTGATGGGAGGGAGGGGAAGGATAGGACAAAGGGAAAGGGAGAGAGAATCCCAAGCAGGCTCCAGCATAGAGCCTGAGGTGGCACTCAATCTCATGACTCTGAGATCAGGACCCAAGCTGAAATCAAGAGTTGGACGCTTAACTGACTGAGCCACCTGGGTGCCCCTTCTGCTGCTACTCCTTCTGTTACTACCTTCCAAGAATTAATGAGTTGTCCATCTCTGCTGGGACTATAGCCTTCCTCTGTTCTTATGTGGGATGGTAACAAGAGAAGGGTGGCAAAGAAAGATGCAGACACCAAATCACTGGACAAGGAAAAATATACCAAATTCACATCACAAGCACAGTCTATATCTAGACTATACTATATCAAAGAACAATGTAAAGTAAATTATTCCCATTTAAAATCAAAACACTGTCAGGGCTCCTGGGTGGCTCAGTGGGTTAAAGCCTCTGCCTTCAGCTTGGGTCATGATCCCAGGATCCCAGGATCGAGCCCCACATTGGGCTCTCGCTCAGCAGAGAACATGCTTTCTCCTCTCTGCCTGCCTCTTTGCCTACTTGTGATCTCTGTCTGTCAAATAAATAAATAAAACCTTTAAAAAATAAAATTAAAACACTGTCAAAGTTAGAAAACATAAATCAGTATCTCAATGATAACATGTAGTCAAGGAAGGTATTAGTTTACACAAACTAAGCTAATATTGGACCTTTTGCTATAGAATACCCTCTCTCTGATGTCAAAATAGGTGTTCTCTGTGGGGTACGGAATGGGGCAAGGAACAGCCCCCACAAAAGGTAGCTATTTAAGTTTAGTAGGCCTAGGTCTTCACTTGGAATATTGTCCAAGTGCTCAGTCATAAGGGAAATTTACCATCCTTTCTGGGGTTCAGGGCCATAATTATGTCTGTATTTTGTCTAAATTGATGGCTGCTGTGTTTGAAAAGGCAGGAAGCTATACCACAGTCATCTTCAGAGTTTGAAGACGTATGATAATTAATGTCACCAACATGCCCAAGTTGCAAATCAGGACAGGATTGATTCATTATTCAGAAATGTTGATGCTGTTTTCAGCAAGGCTATATTTCATCAGTATCTAAAATCATGTCAGAGGATAAAGATAGTAAAAGGACACAAGAAGATCACAGCGTGCAGTTTGACTTAATCAGCACAACATAAAATTGCATTTCTAAAATAATTCTGGTTTGCACTCATGCTGGCAAATAAAAATTTTTTTAAAAAGGCATGCTACAGAATAGAAAAGAATATTCTTCATAAATAATTTTTTGAACTTCAAGTTTGAGTTATGCATTTTTAATCACAAAAAAATAGCTTCATAAGGGACACCTGGATAACTCAGTCAGTTGAGTATCTGATTCTTAGTTTCTGCTCAGGTCAAGATCTCAGGATCCTGAGATTAAGCCCTGCATCAGGCTCCGCACTCAGTGGAGAGTCAACTTTTCCTCCTCTCCCTGTACCCTTCCCCCAGCTCATGCTCTCCCCCTCTAAAATAAATAAATCTTTTCTTAAAAGAGCTTCATAAAAATAAGAAAACTAGGGCACCTGGGTGGCTCAGTGGGTTAAGCCGCTGGCTTCGGCTCAGGTCATGATCTCAGGGTCCTGGGATCAAGTCCTGCATCGGGCTCTCTGCTCAGCAGGGGGTCGGCTTCCCTTCCTCTCTTTTTGCCTGCGTCTTTGCCTACTTGTGATCTCTCTCTGTCAAATAAATAAATAAAATCTTTAAAAAAAATAAGAAAACTAACTTTTCTACATATATTATTTATATTTTATGTTCAATATTGTATATTGAAATAAGAGCAGTTTTAAGGTATAACTGGATTTCTTGATTAGTCACTATCTAGATGAAAAAGTGAAATTTTTGATAGACATCATCAAATAGAATTTTGATAGACATCATCCAAAGTGCAAATGAGTGATCCCAAGATATCATACCCAATAGGTCACTTCATTCAGCTGCTTGGTTCACATTCTGTAGAAAATCCCAGCAGACCTTCATTCAGATGTTCTTCTCCTCAGACCCTGAGCCATTGTTTCTTTCATGGATGAGACACGCAATTGGTATAATTATCCTTCAGACTCTCTCTTGTGGACTTGTCACATTTGGACATGGGACTCTGAGATCTTCAGCAAGTTTTTGGGCAGACATTTATGCATATGCATAAATTCTTTTCTGAGAAAAGAGGCTTTCTGCTATATCTGCTGACATAGATAAGAGAATTGTTTAGATCATCAATTTTCTTCCCTTACCTTCATCAATTTGCCCCTTTTTACTTGATAACTAAGCAGTATAGATCTTTAATCAACTATGCACAGTAGTTATACTTCAAAACTGAGAATGGAAGCCTAAATTTAGAAATAACTATGACCAAGTACCTGTTCTCTGGTTAAAGAAGTGATACTGAGAAAGCCTAAGAATGATGTTGGATTTCCAGGCCTCTGGGGCCATCTGGATGGCTCAGTTGGCTAAGCATCTGACCAGTTCAGGTCATGATCTCAGGGTCCTGAGACTGTCCCTCTCCCTCTGCCCCTCCCACCACTGGTATTCCCTGTTTCTTTCCCTCTCAAATAATAAGTAAAATCTTTAAAACAAAACTTCCAGGCCTCTGGATTGTTTTATACTTTTACAAACTGAAGAAAGTAACCTTACCTCAACTAATAACACTAGCTAGATTTTTTGAGGTTTTAAACATGTGCTAAGCACTAAGAACTTTATATAGATTAGTTTATTTAATTCTCACAATTCAATAGGTAATATATATTTGGATATATATATATATATATAATTACTTGTATCCTTACTTCACAAATCAGGAGAATGAGGCTCAAGGAGGTTAAGTGCCTGCCCAGAACCTGAGCTACTGAATTGTGGGGTCAAGATCCAGACGTTTGACAGAGTCCTAGAGTCACATTTCTGGCTCAGTCTAAAGAGGTCTGTGAAGTACTTTGTCGCTTTTAATTTTGGGCTCAATTTTATGGTCTTATTCTCATTTTTCCTTTCTTTCATCACCTATTTCTAACACCTTTTTTTTAAAGATTTTTAATTTATTTATTTGACAGAGAGAGACACAGAGAAAGAGGGAACACAAGCAGGGGGAATGGAAGAGGGAGAAGCAGGCCTCCCGCCATACAGGGAGCCCATCCCAGGACCTCCATCCTGGACCTCCATCCCAGGACCCTGGGTTCATGACCTGAGCGGAAGGCAGATGCTTAACGACTGAGCCACTCAGGCACCCTATTTCTAACACCTTAATTGTATATATTTTTGTATGTTCCCTCAGTTTTTTTCTCCTTAATGTAGTTTTTTTGTAATAAATAAAGTGCCAATTGGGGCGTTTATTCCAAAACATTATTATCTGTGATTAACCATAACCATCATTATCAATAGTATGAAACATGTATATTTGTTCAAAACATCTTGGACTCTAACTGAGAAATATTGAACTTTAGTCAGTGGAAATTGAATGGGATTTGGCCAGACTGGTACCATGTAAAACTGAAAGTATTATAAATGAATTATTTTTCTTTTTTCTAGAGAGAGATAGAGAGTGTGAGTGGGAAAAGGGGGAGAGGGAGAAGGGGAGAGAGAACCTTAAGCAGAGTCTATGCTCAGTGCAGAGCCCAACATGGGGCACAGTCTCACAACCCTGAGATCATGACCAAAGCCAAAATTGAGATTGGACACTTAATCAACTGAACCACCCAGGTGCCCCTGTTTAATGAAATTTAAAAGGCAGTATCTCGTACCTTCCCTTTCCTTTCCCAGTGTGGAGAAGTCAGCAAGATAGCTGAAGGTGTTAGTGCAGCAACAAAGGTTTTGGGGCACAATAGGCCAGCAGCTGTATTGGCCAAGGACATGAGACAATAAGGAGTAGGGAGTCTAAGAAAGCAATAGGAGGAGATGACCCATTTAGTTGGGAATTGGTTACACTGAGTGGACAAGTTGGGGAAAATGAGATCCATGTTTCTTAGTGCCAGAAAAGATATTTAAACCATAAGCAGGGGGAAATGCTAGGAAGAACCTTAAGATATGGAATAAGAATCAGAGGTAACAATGTGAACTCATGATTTTAAAATACATATATATGCATTGAAATAGAAATAGTTATGGATGTATATATGTGTATTTATATGCCTGCTTATATACCCTAGTTCTCTCTACTAAGAAAGCCCAGAAGCAGTGATAGTCCACCACACACCTGTATTTTGGTTTCTAAGTACCATTCTCCTCTGAAAGGAATCAGAACACTTTGGAAAAGTGGCTGACAATAAGACTGAGGCAAATAAAATACAAGAGGAGCCTGGAATATCTTTTCATATCAGAGAATATGTAAATACAAGTATGATAAGGACAAGTCAAAGGAGCACAGGAACCAGCCTGAAGGGGCCCCCACTGGCCAATTTAGGGACAATTTGAACATCAAAATAAATAATATTACAATCAATAGTAAAATAGGAATCCATGAGTCCGTACAGATATAAAGGAATAAATAGAGTAGAAGAGAAAGATTTTTTTCTTTAAAAATATCATCTATTAAATCTAGAAAATAGAGAATAACCATTTTTGCAACCATTGTAAAGAAGGTTGATTGAAACAGAAACTATTACTGGATCCTGCAACTGATGGGCAGAGATTGGATGAGGTACGTGATATTAGCAAAATATCAGAATAATTCCCTGCTTATATACTCCAAATACTAATCAGTTGCAAAAGGGAAAATGATGGCTTTAAGGTGAAGAAATCTGGTGGAGAGCAACATGGCAGGTAATCAATTTTAACACAACCAGCAGTAGGATGAGTTAACATCATGTACCCTGTATGTGAGGCACTAGAAAAAGCACAGTCATTTCAGCAGTATCCCTACCAACAATGTGTGGCCTGAGTCTGTCATGAAAATGCCCAAGTCTGTCATGGACCCCACTGAAGATCATCCTATAAATGCAAGGCTTCTGCTCTAAAACTGTCAAGCACTTGAAAGGGAGATAAAAAGTAGAAACAAATTGAAGATAAGACAGCTAAATGTAACTCATTTTCCTGAGGAAGATCTGGAATCAAAAAGGAAAAAGAGACACTTGGGAAAATTTGAGTGTGGTCTTTCAATTAGACAGTTGTGTTGTACCAATGTCAACATGTTTATGTGGAGAGTGGTGGGCTATTTTTATATAAGCGTGTCCTTAACTTTAGGAAATACCAGAGTATCTGGAGATGGTGGAATGTCATTTCTGCAACTTACTTTCCAAATGTTTAGAAATGGATTAATGATAATGGAGTGTGAATGATGCAGCAAAATTATACAGTAATATTATGCAGTAAAATAGAAACATTTGAAGAATATAGGAGAAAGATATTGCAGTTCTTTTATCTGTCCTGGCAACTGTTATATAACATTGGGGTTATTTCACAATAAATTATTTAAAATTTTAAAAGTATCTTCATTATATTGACAGAATCTTAAGACAATTTGATGAAAAGCAAAAAATTCAGCTAGTTATCTTGCCAATCACACTATTGTAACAAATGTTTTTCTACTGAAATGATCAGTAGTGCATAGCTACTTACTCCCTCCTACAGAAAGTAACAGCAGGTTAGATTTCGTTTTCTGTGATTACCTCTTGACATAAATCTCCAACTTTGAGTCAAATGGTATGTCTAGTTTTAAAAGACAATGAAAAATTGTAATTATCTGTCTATGAAAACACTGTTTTTCTATGAAAATACTGTTTTTATGGGAAACAGTATATGTGAAACATATAAACACAAAAACCTGTGGCATGAAACACAAAGAAAGGCCCTTTTACAACAAGTAACTCTGGAGTTCAGACATAACAAGAAAAACTACTGTCAAAATATGTGATGTGAACTTAACTATTTCTTCAGATATTGATATCTTTGTAATGCACATTAACCACATTATATGGTGTCCTTTTTTAATGTGTATTTATTTATTCATTTATTTAAGTATAGTTGACACACAATGTTACATTAGTTTCAGCTGTACAACTTAATGATTTGACAAGTTTATAGATTATGTTATGTTTACCACAGATGGAGCTGTTATCTATCCTATCACAGCACTATTGCAATATCATTGACTCTATGCCTTAGACACTGCTTTTTATTCCTATGACTTACTAACTCCATAACTGGAGGCCTCTATCTCCCTCTAACCTCTACCCATTTTGCCCAACACTCCAGCTCCCTCCCCTCTGGGAACCATTACTTTGTTCTCTATATCTATAGTTCTGATTCTACTTTTTATTTGTTTATTCATTTTTTTTACATTCCATTCATTAGTATAATTATATGGTATTTGTCTTTCTCAGCCAGACTTATTTCACTTAGCATAATACCCTCTAGGTACATCCATTTTGTCTCAAATGGCACAATCTCATCCTTTCTTGTGGCTGAGTAATATTCCATCGTGTATATATACCGCATTTTCCTTATCTGTTTGTTTACTGATGAGCACTTATGTTGCTTCCATGTCTTACATTTTTTTTCCATGTCTTACATATTGTAAATAATGCTACAATAGGGGTGCCTGGATGGCTCAGTGGATTAAAGCCTCTGCCTTCAGCTCGGGTCATGATCCCAGGGTCCTGGGATCGAGCCCCACATGGGGCTCTGTGCTCAGCGGGGAGCCTACTTCCCCATATCTCTCTGCCTGCCTCTCTGCCTACTTGTGATCTCTCTCTCTGTCAAATAAATAAATAAAATCTTTTTTTTAAATGCTACAATAAATATAAGGGTGCATATATTATTTTAAACTAGCATTTCCATTTTTCCTAGGCCATACCCAATAGTAGGATTATTGGGTCATATAGTATTTTTATTTTTACTTTTATGAGGAAATTCCATACTGTTTTTTACAGTAGCCATACCAATTTACATTCCCACCAATACTGCACAACAATTCCTTTTTCTCCACATTCTCCCCAACACTTGTT